>NW_020664368.1:11309338-11352329 GCF_002925995.2 Terrapene triunguis | reverse complement strand
ATCAGGTATCACTGAGAACAGTCTAGATCCATCCTCTTTGGAACCCCCTTTCAGGTAGTTGAAAGCAGCTATCAAATCCCTCCTCATTCTGCTCTTCTGCAGACTAAACAATCCCAATTCCCTCAGCCTCTTCTCATAAGTCATGTGCTCCAGCCCCCTAATCATTTTTGCTGCCCTCCGTTGGACTCTTTCCAATTTTTCCACATCCTTCTTGTAGTGTGGGGCCCAAAACTGGACACAGTACTCCAGATGAGGCCTCACCAATGTCGAATAGAGGGGAATGATCACGTCCCTCGATCTGCTGGCAATGCCCCTACTTATACAGCCCAAAATGCCGTTAGCCTTCTTGGCAACAAGGGCACACTGTTGACTCATATCCAGCTTCTCGTCCACTGTAACTCCTAGGTCCTTTTCTGCAGAACTGCTTCCTAGCCATTCGGTCTCTAGTCTGTAACAGTGAATGGGATTCTTCCGTCCTAAGTGCAGGACTCTGCACTTGTCCTTGTTGAACCTCATCAGGTTTCTTTTGGCCCAATCCTCTAATTTGTTTAGGTCCCTCTGTATCCTATCCCTACCCTCCAGCATATCTACCACTCCTCCCAGTTTAGTGTCATCTGCAAACTTGCTGAGAGTGCAGTCTACGCCATCCTCCAGATCATTAATGAAGATATTGAACAAAACCGGCCCCAGGACCGACCCTGGAGGCACTCCAATTGAAACTGGCTGCCAACTAGACATGGAGCCGTTGATCACTACCCATTGAGCCCGACGATCTAGCCAGTTTTCTATCCACTTTATAGTCCATTCATCCAGCCCATACTTCTTTAACTTGCTGGCAAGAATACTGTGGGAGACTGTATCAAAAGCTTTGCTAAAGTCAAGGAATAACACATCCACTGCTTTCCCCTCATCCACAGAGCCAGTTATCTCCTCATAGAAGGCAATTAGCTTAGTCAGGTATGACTTGCCTTTGGTGAATCCATGCTGACTATTCCTGATCACTTTCCTCTCCTCTAAGTGCTTCAGAATTGATTCCTTGAGGACCTGCTCCATGATTTTTCCAGGGACTGAGGTGAGGCTGACTGGCCTGTAGTTCCCCGGATCCTCCTTCTTCCCTTTTTTAAAGATGGGCACTACATTAGCCTTTTTCCAGTCATCCGGGACCTCCCCCGATCGCCATGAGTTTTCAAAGATAATGGCCAATGGCTCTGCTATCACATCTGCCAACTCCTTTAGCACCCTCAGATGCAGCGCATCCGGCCCCAGGGACTTGTGCTCGTCCAGTTTTTCTAAATAGTTCCGAACCACTTCTTTCTCCACAGAGGGCTGGTCACTTTCTCCCCATACTGTGCTGCCCAGTGCAGCAGTCTGGGAGCTGAACTTCTTCGTGAAGACAGAGGGAAAAAAAACATTGAGTACATTAGCTTTTTCCACATCCTCTGTCACTAGGTTGCCTCCTTCATTCAGTAAAGGGCCCACACTTTCCTTGACTTTCTTCTTGTTGCTAACATACCTGAAGAAACCCTTCTTGTTACTCTTAACATCTCTTGCTAGCTGCAACTCCAAGTGTGATTTGGCCTTCCTGATTTCACTCCTGCATGCCTGAGCAATATTTTTATACTCCTCCCTGGTCATTTGTCCAATCTTCCACTTCTTGTAAGCTTCTTTTTTGCGTTTAAGATCAGCAAGGATTTCACTGTTTAGCCAAGCTGGTCGCCTGCCATATTTACTGTTCTTTCTACACATCAGGATGTTTTTTTTACTGCAACCTCAATAAGGATTCTTTAAAATACAGCCAGTTCTCCTGGACTCCTTTCCCCCTCATGTTATTCTCCCAGGGGATCCTGCCCATCAGTTCCCTGAGGGAGTCAAAGTCTGCTTTTCTGAAGTCCAGGGTCCGTATTCTGCTGCTCTCCTTTCTTCCTTGTATCAGGATCCTGAACTCGACCATCTCATGGTCACTGCTTCCCAGGTTCCCATCCACTTTTGCTTCCCCTACTAATTCTTCCCGGTTTGTGAGCAGCAGGTCAAGAAGAGCTCTGCCCCTAGTTGGTTCCTCCAGCACTTGCACCAGGAAATTGTCCCCTATACTTTCCAAAAACTTCCTGGATTGACTGTGCACCGCTGTATTGCTCTCCCAGCAGATATCAGGGTGATTAATGTCTCCCATGAGAACCAGGGCCTGCGATATAGTAACTTCTGCTAGTTGCTGGAAGAAAGCCTCGTCCACCTCATCCCCTTGGTCTGGTGGTCTATAGCAGACTCCCACCATGACATCACCCTTGGTGCTCACACTTCTAACCTTAATCCAGAGACTCTCAGGTTTTTCTGCAGTTTCATACCGGAGCTCTGAGCAGTCATACTCCTCTCTTACATACAATGCAACTCCCCCACCTTTTCTGCCCTGCCTGTCCTTCCTGAACAGTTTATATCCATCCATGACAGTACTCCAGTCATGTGAGTTATCCCACCAAGTCTCTGTTATTCCAATGACATCATAGTTCCTTGATTGTGCCAGGACTTCCATTTCTCCCTGCTTGTTTCCCAGGCTTCTTGCATTTGTATATAGGCACTTAAGATAACTCACTGATTGTCCCGCTTTCTCAGCCTGAGACAGGAGTCCTCCCCTCTTTCAGTTTCCTGCTCGTGCTTCCTCCCGGTTTCCCATTTCCCCACTTACCTCAGGGCTTTGGTCTCCTTCCCCCGGTGAACCTAGTTTAAAGCCCTCCTCATTAGGTTAGCCATCCTGCTTGCGAATATGTCAACAACTAGGTGTTCAGGTTTAGGGAAAACTCTTCTCTGAGCAGGGTATTCCACAATTGTCCACCAGCATGTTTCTTGCACTTTCTGAAGCAACCTGTGCTGGCCAGTGGTTGGTAACACATTAACAAGCTAAATCCACTATTACGTTAATGTCTATATTCCAGGTCAGGCCTTTTATTTAGGGGAGGGGAAACACTTCAGTGAGCATTTGGGTAGAAAAATCTGATCTCTTTGGAGAAAAAAAACCTTGATATGCTCTTGAATGTACTTTATAATTTACACCTACAAGCAATTACAAATTTGCAGAAGTCCACAGAAAAGATATTGGGAAATTGTTGTTTGTTTCAGATCCCTTGCGTAGCACAATAAACTATCTTAGACTGAATAGAAATGTAGCTACAAGTTTAGATAAGGGCCCGATTCTCCATGTGGTATTACTCAAGTAGAGTTATTTTCATGCATAAGTGCTTCCCAAGTCAGACCCTTAATTAGTAAGTGTAATTAGATTGCTAATTATCTTGAAAATTTGATTGCAGCGATAAACTAAACAACCACAAGTGTAGACCTTCCAGGTGTGTCTTCTTCCTCACCCAGGTGCAGAATACTTTAATTGCTACTAATTCCTATGTGTTGAAACTGAAAGTGCATGCATGCACAATTACCATTTTCAACATGAGCAGAAAAATCCTATCCCTTAGTTGTGGGTGGTTAGGGTTTTTTACAGGGTTTACTAAGCATAGGAATATTATTTTTTTAAGTGCTGAAAGAGGCTTCATATTTAGTATAAAAGTAGATTAAACATTCAGTTCTATTCTTCTTTTCATTCAAACTAGCCCATCAATCCTTCTTTTTAAATGACTTCAACATGTTAAATATTCTGATCAAAATAATTCCTGGAGACAAGGAATGGTCACTTGAAAATGATGATAATAATGACAGTGGAGCACTGGACTGCAGTACCAAAGAACCTCTTTACATCCTTAATGCCTAATGTGGTTCTTGATCCTGCCAAGAGTTGAGTACCCTCGGTTCCCATGGGGTGAAATTCTGTGCTGTGCCTCAAAGCTCTAAGGATAAAGGGGTGGCTCTCTACATAAAAGCAGCTTCTAGGGGTTGTCCTATGGGCCACAGCTCTGTCTGGAATCACCCCGGCATTAGCTGATGAAGCCTTATGCCCAGCAAACCCCTCTGACCCACACCCCTGTCTCCACAATGCTCCCTACTCAAGAGCTTGTGACTGGGTCCTCGATAGCTTGTAGGTGTTTTCTGTAGTTTGTACACTAGGGGAATTGTCCACCAGCGAGATCTGAGGCTGTTAGGGGCATAAAGGGACTAGAGTGAAAGTGAAAATCTCACCCATTGACTTTAATGGAAGTTTCTCATCACGTGCATATTCAGCTCCTCTGTGGATTGATGAGTGCTTCAACCGCAATTGAAATCAACTAATTTAATGGGTACCAACATATGATCAGGGCCTAAATTATGGGATTTGTGCAATACAAAGGACAGGCTTTTAGAATTAAAAAGGTTGGAAGATTGTGAAACCAATGGCAAGGAAAATATATTCTGAAAGTCAAGGAGGGATTAGCAACTAATGACCAGTTTTTTTCTTTAAAAATTTATTCTATAACCACTAGGTAGTAGGAATTTTCCTCATTCTCTTAAAATGGAGCGAGCTGACAAGTCACTTCCCCAGTCATTCTGTCACTTACTGACAAGTCCATGCTGAAGCCTCAGGAAGAAAGCAGGTCAGAAAATATATTTTATTATAATTAAAGCACAATAAAAAAAATCTAGAGATGTTGCAGCTGGAAATTAGCTATGGTGCACATTGAAAATATTACACAGCAGAAGAGAAGTATAATTCCAAGTGTGCACAGATGGATTAAATCAATAATTTAAGATACTTTAGACTGTACAAATCAACATCTGTATGGAATAGTATAGCTAAAGAAAGATGCATAGTTCAAATTCTCGTAGATATTGAATTGAATCGATTTGTGCCCATTAGGAATAACATTAGTGGTATCTGAGATTTATACTGTAAAGTGTTATTATAGAGTAACAGAAAAACATGGTAAAAGTAAGCTCCAGTAGGAAAAAAAAAATCTATGGAAGTAAGTGATCCAGTGTGGAGTTGTGATATATTGATAATTAATAATTGGTCATTAGTAATTGCAGATAATCAATAACCAAATAACTGATCACCAATAAATGATACAATTTTAACTGTGATTGTATGTTTAATGAGAGGGGATAACTCAAATCCGGATTGGATAATAACAAACCTTGGATAAGTCAACTTCGATTAGATTCATTGATTTAACATTTAGTAAAGACAGCACATACAAAGAGAAGGGTACAATTGACAACAGCTATGGAAGAGGTCCTCTGTAGTTCACTGACAGCCTGCATCCTATCTCCAGACTGACTCCCTCCTGTTTCCGTATGGAAGGGTAATTATACCCTTATTCTTTATTGTTTATCATTCTAATCTTTATCTATGTCCTTCTTTTGGTACAACCATGTTTATTCATATATTTGGTTATTCTCCAAGTTCCCTGTTCCCTGGTAACTTTCCAGCTTCCTCAACACTTTATGATTAGTCACTGTTTATTCCCTTTTTGGGGGTAATGTTATGTGTTATACCTCTGCACATGTCTTGTGACTAATGTTACTAAAATATTGATTGCAGCAATTTCAAAATAAGCTATAAGTTACTGCTTAGTAAAAGTCCACTCCTTAAAGTTAGCTTATACGCAAAGACTCCTGGGACCCCTTCTCTGAGGTGTGGCTTGGTTTCTTTCTTCGGTCTGTTTTAAGTGTCAGTAGGTCTCCTCAATGTTACTGACTGGTTTGGCATGCCTTCTGTACATCAATCTAAATGGACGTATCATTCCTGAGATGGCAGTTCCCAGAGCCAAAAGGAACATGCAACTATTTAAGAACATAACATAAGAACGGCCGTACTGGGTCAGACCAAAGGTCCATCTAGCCCAGTATCCTGTCTACCGACAGTGGCCAATGCCAGGTGCCCCAGAGGGAGTGAACCTAACATAAAATGTAGAAATATACTGAACCAAAGGGACTATTTAAAAAACAACAACATATTAATTAGGACTACATACCTATATTTTAAAATAGATTTTTTGTCACTGTGAATTGATTTAATGTAAAACCCTGTAAGAAGTATAAGGTTCAACAGGTTAAACAACATGGCTCTGTTTCACTTACTTCACAGATTAGAAATCAGTAGCAGCTTCACCACCACAGCTCTCTGGATAGGATTATGATCTCTCTGACACTATAATGCCAGAGTTTAAAATAATTTTCATCCCATTCACTGGAAACTTTGGCTACGGTTTTATTGTCACTATTGTAATTATTGTCAGAAGCATGAGTCAGTGCCGTATGAGTCAGTGCCAGAGTGGTGTATAATTTTTAGAGAGAGCTATGGAATTGGGAATTCAGAGAACAATCCCCATCAAGATAATGTAGATTAAATTAAAGGTCTAAACTGCTTGTAAGTACCTTATTAGTAACTGAGAACTGATATCATAACCCTGACATGTCCCAGAACTATGATGGATTATAGCTTTTCATGCTCTATAAAAAAAAAAAAAAGTTAAAGTTTTAAAAACTGTATATTTTGGAAAATTCTTTAGGGGATATCTGTGAGGGCTATTGGAGAGTAATTCCACATGGAGGGTATTTTTCCAAGTATTACATTTTTAATCATATTAGGAATGAAATTTTCACAGCGCTTCTCCCATTTAAAATATTTTACCCATGGTGCTGATGTGTGCAATCCCCTTTGGAAGATTAACTGTCACGGTGATAAAGGTTCCCTGGGGAGATGTGTATTTCTCTAGCATTTGTTTGAGAGCCTGCAAAATTTCACATGGGGAACCTTGAGCTAGGTAAGAATGTAAGAATGAAAGCATGTGCTTGAGACCAATACAAGTGGAGAATACTCAAAAACCCAATCACCCCCAGTAAATCTAACTTGAGTTTCAATTTACAGCTATGTCTAGAAAATCTGGAAACAAATTATCCAGGTTAGCTGGGGTAACCCATGGAAATATCTCTTAATAAATATATTTAAATAACAGCAACACAAACAACACAGATATTTTATTAAATAGATAAAAGAACTATATTATACAGCTTAAATAATTTGCATATTAAGGCTATTATTGATTGTTGGGCATCCTGTGCTTAATTTTACAATTGTATTACACTAGGAAAAATGTGAACTATCAGCCATGCTAGACTGCTTGGTTGCAACTTTGTATGTATAGAGAGGTTGCTCCATGATTGATCCCCTTTCAACAAAACCATTAAAACGTGCTTCAGGGACTACATCATATACAGTAGATTCTTTAATCCAGTGGTTTGGGAGTTTGTAAGGTTTAGAGACCATTATTACCAGCCTACTCCAGGTTATAAATTCTTAAGCAGAAATAAATGACAAAAAATTCCAGAAGGTATAATACTGAATTAGTAGTCTACAAATGTAAGCCTTTCACCTTTTTATTATATTGATATTGCTAGCTTTATAATGACATAAAGAGAATGTATTTGCATTTCTTAAAATTTAGTTATTTGAGTATTCAATATAAACACAAAAAAACAAAACCAATAAAACCTGTCTTCTGATTCCAATAACAGTGACTGTTGTTGTGTAACCCCATTTTTATACAGAATCTGACACTAAACCTATCCGATACATTTAAACTAACTCATACATTGGAAAAGAAAAGTTTTCTATATTTTTAACGACTACAAAAAATACAAAGTAATAAAACATAAAAAACATTTAGTGATAAAGAACCATAGTATTTAGAGAGAGAAAATTCTCTGGTGAGGATTCTGTTAGGGAGTTTAAATGGAATATTTGTTATGTTTATGTTACTGCAGGGCAGTGCTTAATTTGTAATGAAAGAGGTGCTGGGGCTCAAGCAATTTTATTACTTTCATAACTGATGAGGCAAGCCCAGAGGTGCCGGGGCTATTAACTGCCAAGCCTAAAGGTGCCGGGACTCAGCCCTGGCAAGCCTGGCACAAATTAGGGGGTTATTAACAGAGAGTGTTTATGTTAAGAGTTTATTTTTAGGGAGTATTGTGATACTCATCGCTTAGGATGGGCATTCTTTTGTTTTAGACTAGTGTGCATTGAAATAATAGATGCATAAAGTTCTATCCTTGAGACCTTCTCTCAGCAAAGTTACAATTTAGGGTCTGATCCAAAGACCACTGAAGTAAATGAGAGTCTAGCCTTTGATTTTAATGGGCTTTGGATGAGGCCCATACTCCTCGGATACAGGACTTACTGATATGCTTCATGATACGTTAATCAGAGCAATGGGGGAGTTTAGAGAATAATAAGGTTATACACAAGTTTTTTTTTTAATTTAGTGCCTAAAATTAGGCTCCTAAATATTTGTTTAAGTGGCTTCATTTTCAAAGATGCCAAGAACCAAGTAGCTCCAAAGGGAAGCTTTTAAATTCCCATTTTAAATTCTAATTTCTTCCATGGTATCCCAAGAAATTATCACACTTAAAAGTAAAACTAGTTGAATTTTTTTAACTGAAAACATTTTTAAATTTAAAATGGCATTATTTTTTCCAAAACCAGGAACTTTTTCAAAATTTTCTATTTTCATCGAAATGGTCATTTTGATCTTTGATTAGTTGTGGGTTTTTTAAATCTTTCTTTCTTTCTTTCTTAAAATAAGAAATACAAATTCTTCCATTTTGGTATGAAAATAACATTGAAATTTTTGCAAAATTATTTCTCTTCCCTTCTTTTTTTTCCGGCTTTAGCAAAAAGGTATGCCAGCAGTCCATAAACCTGTTTTAATAATTACAGCACATATTATACATGCTACACTGTTTGTACTTAATGCAACACTCTCAGGAGAAGAAAGTAAAGATATTCATTTTCCATAACAATTATGAAAATTTATTACCAGGGGAACACTGAATCTGTTATCAAGTTATAATGGAAAAAAGTTTGGACAAGATATTGTGGTAAGTGAAAAAGAAGTCCCATTTCTGAATCCCAAATCATCTGAAATTTCTTCACAGTAATTTATCTGCAGTACTGTATCTTCCATCCAGATGTGAGCGGACCAAAAAAGCCTTCAAAGGAAAATCATAAAAGGACATCGTCAAAATCATCTGCAGTATAAGCCTGAGTGGGTGCTTCAAGGCAAGCAACAGTATCTGACCTGGTGGTCATAAAGTGAGAGAATCACTGAGCTGCACATGCTTGAAATAAGAAGAGTTCACCTCTGGACTCATTTTTGTCTTTTATGTAGTTTTCAGCAAGCCATTGTAGCAGGTGAGATTTATGGCTGCAACAGCCCCTAATGATCATGCTCCTTTGCAAAAGGTCTCCTCTGCTTTATCTTTTTTTTTTTTAATATCATTGCTTCCCAGCGCTCCTGGGGAGTAATAGCTTCTGCTGCCATCTAGGAATGGGCAGAGTATACCTGAGTATGGCCCATCTCTGTCTTCTCCTTAGCTCTTTTAGAGATGCTAGTACCAACAGGATAGTAATTGTGGGTGATCCCTGCACTGGGAGGTATGACGGGGTAGGGATAAGATTAGTTCTTGCATCTTCACCCCCTTTCCACATCTGCTCAGAAGCTAACCTCAGTGTGGTCCAGGATTTGCAAGCACAGGCAATATTTCCAGACTGTCAAGCTTATACACTAAAGGTTTGTTTCTGCTTTCATTGCAATGTTTAAGAAAGTTGCCATTGACTTCAAAGAGAAAATTACAGAACCCTCAGTCTCAAACTTGACAGACTGAGTTTCCAGCTGGAAGTGATTTTGAAAGAGGCAAATAGGTGCTTCCCCCACCCCCCAAAAACCTGTCCATCTTTGTTTTAGAAGCATGCAGAACACGAGGCTGGTATAGCGTTCAGAGGGATCAGCTGATCAGGCTTTTTGGTGCATTCAAAACTGAGACATGATTTATATTTAAAGTGGAAATTTTGGAAGCTACTGATCTGTAATGTTGATTTTGATGTTTTGCAGGAGAAAACCTCCCAGAATTCCTGAGTGACTTGAAGAACATTTCTGTATGATTTTTTCTCCCCAACAAACATTTTGAAGGACTTGGGTCCAGAGTACTAATGTTTTTAGAAGTTGCTGACCCTAAATTAGTCAATAAGATATAGGCTCCAAAGTGCCTAACTCCCTTTTTAAATTAGATTTAGGCTCCTAACTTTCATTGAAATGCTGAGTGCAGCAACAACCCCAAATACTTTTAAAAATCTGGGCCTTAATGCTTATGCTCCCCTACCACACACACACATCATGATCTCCCTGTTTGCCAGGGCAAAATTTCACTGAACAGACAGAGGAAAGACACACATGGGATCCTGGCTGGAGGGAGAGGAATCAATGATGTTCCCTCCCGCTCTGCATGGCAACCTAGAGCAGGAACTGGGCTTGAGCATAGCCAGGGGTAACCTGAGCTCACAAACCTGCATTCTGACTGGCCCGTTTATGGGTCATGTGGGCACCTCATTGGCCTGATCACACCCTACTTATATTGTATGGGGGGAAATATTGCTCCTCTTGCACTGGAATTATCCTACCAGGTAGTTTGTATGAGAAGGGACCAATTGGTGGTTCCTTGTCTAGTTTTATTATGTTGTCCCTAATAAAAGCTGTGGCCTTCCCTTTAACCAGGTCTCTGTGTGTGATGTCTTACTAGAGCAGTGGTGGGCAACCTGTGGTCCGGCACCTGTCCCATCAGGGTAATCCGCTGACGGGCGACCAGACAGTTTGTTTACATTTGGACAGCCTCCCTCAGCTCCCAGTGGCTGTGGTTCGCTGTTCCCAGCCAATGGGAGCTGCAGGAAGCATCGCGGGCCGCAGGGATGTGCTGGCCACTGCTTCCCACAGCTCCCATTGGCTGGGAGTGGTGAAACATGGCCATTGAGAGCTGTGGGCAGCCGTGCAAATGTAAACAAACTGTCTGGTGGCCCGCCAACAGATTACCCTGATGGGCCGCAAGTTGTCTGCCACTGTACCAGAGTGTCTGAACCAATATTATATTTAAATTCATAATTTTTGTGTTAGTAATATATTATGGACTGTGCCTAACAATAAAGCTCACACCACTCTAGTGTTGCTACTTTTTATGCTTGAATTCTATAACACATCTAAGTTTTCAAATGAATTTTTCCAAACTATACACTTTACATTATGCCATGCAATCTTTCCTTGTTACTGTATTAGTAGGAGCATTGCCAGGAGATCTAGGGTAGTGATTATTCCCCTCTATTTGACACTGGTGAGGCCACACCTGGAATATTGCGTCCAGTTTTGATCCCCCCACTACAGAAGGGAAGTGGACAAATTGGAGAGAGTCCAGCAGAGGGCAATGAAAATGATTAGTCTGCAGAGGAGAAGAGTGGGGGGGGGGGGATTTGATAGCAGCCTTCAACTACCTGAAGGGGGGGTTCCATAGAGGATGGAGCTAGGCTGTTCTCAGTGGTGGCAGATGACAGAACAAAAACCAATGGAGGGTGGTGAAGCACTGGGAGGGTTACCTAGGGAGGTGGTGGAATCTCCACCCTTAGAGGTTTTTAAGGGCCGGCTTGACAAAGCCTTGGCTAGGATGATTTAGTTGGTGTTGGTCCTGCTTTGAGCAGGGGATTGGACTAGATGACCTCCTAAAATCTCTTCCAACCCTAATCTTCTATGATTCTATGATTAGTTGCCAGACTTCATCATTTATGGCTGATTGCTGCCTGAGCTTCAGAACTTAACAATTGCACAACATTTTTGGAAATCAGTTCTACCTTAGGTTTGACAGGGATCATAATCCCTCTGTTAAGTCAAACCCATGAATCTGAAGGGTAAGGAACATTTCACCCTTGCCTCCCCCTTCAGTTTGTCTTTGTGGCTGGTGTTCTTCTTTTGCTCTTACCAAATTATGTTTCATCTTGATGAGATTTGTTTTTAAAATGATCTTTACATTGCCACGTTTGGGGTTCCCCTGAGACCTCTTCCACTCGGTTCCCTCAGAATTCAGTCCAACTGCAGTCTCATCACTCAGGTTCCTTTATTTGGCATACAGCAAATCTACACTGAGTTGATCAGACCCAAATATAGGGGGGTGGGCATATACAAAGTTACACAGAAACCCTCTTCCTTTAATATACATTAACACATCATATTTATTATACATTGGATCACAAGTTTTGGGTTTGTCTTGGTTGCTTTGTAGGAATCAATCCCTGTATAACATGCTCTGTCCACACACTGTCTATGTATAACTTACTCTTTACCTTATTTTTACGTTCCCGACTTATCTTATTCCTTGTTATTTTCTGTGTTGTAAATGGTTCTCTGGGTGTTCCCCCTTATCTTAGATAGTACAGACATTCTGTCTCTTAGCTTACTGACCCATTTACCTATCTTAACCAGCACAGACATTCTGTTTTCAGCCTGCTGATCTATTTACTTCTCTAATCCAGTTTTCCAAGAAATGAGGCTTTCTCTTATGTCCAGTTACTCATGTCAAGCCAGGACTACATGTTAAATTTCATGTGATGCTGGAATAAAACCTTCTTTCCTTTTTCTTTCTTTTTCTTTTTTTTCTTCTTTTCATTTTTGATGAGCTGTAGTTTGAAGCTACATATTATATAAAAAACAAAAGTTTGTATCTATTCATTAATTACCTGCCCACTTTTAGATATCACCTTCACACAATTTCTTTAAGTCTCCTACCTCCTTACAGATTTTAGTAAATTTCAGATGCATAGATTTGCCTCCTTTGTGTCATTCCTTGTGTGATGTTGTGCCTTTTATTAACTCTTTTTATGTTAATGTTCAAATTGCAGACATATTGGGGGATGAGCAAAGCAGTGAACACTATGTTTTCTGTGCGCAGTTCTTGGGGTTTTTTTGTTTTGCAGGACTTGGTAGCAGTTGACTTTTCAGTTCCTAATACATTGATAGCTATTGACATTTCATCAAAAGACATGTCATGTTTAGAAAAATCTCAAATTATCTTTATACTCTATAGCTTTTAAAAATAACCCAGGGCCAAGCTGAAAGGAAGAAATTTTTAGCAGTTTTTTTTTTATATATCTCTATAAAAATGTGCATGTAGTTGTTAGTATTTTAAAAGTGTGCTTAGTAGTCTTTATTCATAAAGAAGCCAGGCCTGAGCAATTACCCTTTAATCTTGCAGATTGTGAGAAGAAAATGAAGTAATTTTTCCATGGAAAAGAGCAAGAAACCCGAAGCTCTGTGGTTTTCCTGATTTGCCAGGTAGAAAAAGGTGGGGTTCTTTGGGAAGTTAAGACTGTTCCACCATGGGAAGTTGTATGTCAGAATATCCTTGGGGGTCAATGATTTGGGCTGCTTGGAAGGAAAATGATGCAGCTGACCTATAACAAAAAGAAAATAGCCCATCAAACTATAAAGACCATGAATGTAGAGGAATGTGAAATGTTCTCTTAGAAATCAAAAATTGCATGACCTTCAATATTCGGTCATCTGGTCAATCCCACTGCCAGTACAAGATTGTTCCCTATAATAGATTCTTGAGTGGTTTTTCTCTGGTAGTTTTGAAGGACTCAAGTGATGAGGCTGCCATTTCACTTAAGATATGTTTCTATGATCAAATTTCTATTTCTATTATTCAGTTCTGACTCTGTATTCAGTATAAACTTTACTTTGTTCACATGTACATTATTCCACATAGTTATACCCGCTTTAATTAACCTCAATAATTACATTATCTCTTTAGTCCTCAGACCCTTCAAATACCTGTCATCATCATATCCCAAGCATAGACTAGCCAAACTATTCATAATCAATGGCTTTTTATCTTTCCTCACAAACCATCCCCCCATTTACTTACATATAGATGCGGTAGGGGGGAATTGAATTTCCTTCAGACTACTTTTTGGTTCTGAGGAACTCAGAGTCACATAATGATGAAGTATACAGGTCTTCATGGAGATAGACCATTGTTCATGAATTTGTAATCCCTAACCTCATTAAGCCATAACATTTCTTGTCAAGTCATTCTCCGTTTTCTCTCCCATATTGCCCGATGATCTCTCTTTGGCAATCTTGGTTTTCAAGCATCATCCATTAATGTTATGCATGTTCTATTTATTTTTAATTCCAGATCTTTAATATATATATATAAAATGGGCTTTACATTGATCCCTACAGAATGCACTAATATTTCACCACAACCATTTTAACTACCCCTTTTACTGGCCTTTAGTCAATAAGAAAGCATCACTGTGATCCAAAAGATATCACACACTGAGCTGGGACTGAAGAAGCCTATGTTGTAGTCCCAATTTAGGAACTGATCTGCTATGTGGCCCAGGACAATTCACAGTACCTCTGTTTCCCTTCTCACTCGTCATCTGTCTTGCTATTTGGAATGTCAGTTATTTGGGGAAGAGACTCATAGACAAGGGACCATTATGATCATCTAGTCTGACCTCCCGCGTGATGCAGGCCACAAAAGCTGACCCACCCACTCCTGGAATAATTCTCTCCCTTGACTCAGCTGTTGAAGTCCCCAAATCATGATTTAAAGACTTCAAGTCGCAGAGTCACAGAGAATCCTCCAGCAAGCGACCCCTGCCCCATGCTGCGGAGGAAGGCGAAAAACTTCCAGGCCTCTGCCAATCTACCCTGAAGGAAAATTCCTTCCCGACCCCAAATATGGCGATCAGTTGAACCTCGAGCATGCGGGCAAGATTCTCCAGCCAGACCCTCAGGAAAAAGTTCTCTGTGGTAACTTTTAATATCCCATCATTGACCATTGTTACTAATTACCAGCGATGGCACGTTATTGACCTATTGACTAAGATCACGTTATCTTATCAAACCATCCCCTCCATAAACTTATCAAGCTTAATCTTAAAGCCAGAGTGGTCTTTTGCCCCCACTGTTTCCCTCGGAAGGCTGTTCCAGAACTTCACCCCTCTGATGGTTAGAAACCTTCGTCTAATTTCAAGCCTAAACTTCCCGACGGCCAGTTTATATCCATTTGTTCTCGTGTCCACATTAGTACTGAGCTGAAATAATTCCTCTCCCTCCCTGGTATTTATCCCTCTGATATATTTAAAGAGAGCAATCATATCCCCCCTCAGCCTTCTTTTGGTTAAGGTGAACAAACCGAGCTCCTCAAGTCTCCTTTCTCTTATTATATGTTTGAACAGAACCTAACAAAATAGCAGCCCTATTTCAGTTAGTATCTCTTAGTACTAGCCTTATACAAATAATAAATAATAATAATGTAGAGAGAATCCAAACTAATTTGAATATTTTTTTCAAGTAGGCACTGTATCAAGTCATTTATTAAATTCAAGGTCCAAATTCATGCCTGGTGTAACTCTACTGTGGTCAATGGCGTTACCCCAGGATGAATTTAGCCCTAGACATAGTACATCTATTGATAAGTGGATCCTTCTATTGTGTCGACCATACTCAGTTTTCATCTAAAAGAAGCCCTGTAAAATAAATATATCATAAATAAACCAGAATAAATATTTTGTGCAATAAATATCTAGAATACATTGAATGGTTTTCTACTAAAAAATTGATTAAAAGACCAGAAAGGTAAAGAGCCCTGTGAAGCAATCAGAATTTACTCACATGAAGTGAAGGAGACTTTTCTGGGAAGGAATACTTCAAGGATGATTTAGCAGCAGCTGGTTGCCTCTTGTTTGTCTGAATGTGTTTAAAGAATCCACCACACTTCATCTGCATGTTCATGCATATGTATATTTCAACCTTCACTAATTCTATTTGCATTCAATTTCATTCAGCCTTGTGCAGGTTTTCTTTCTTTGCCCCCCAATATAACCCTGAACACTCTTTTCACATAAGCGTTGTTCACTGGGGCTGCTCCAGCACACTCAACTGCTTTTCATAAGGATGGAACCCATCATGAAACTCACAAATCTCCAGTCTTCTTTGCTCTCTAGGTAGCTGGAACTCTGCCACTTTTCTTTTAAATATTCTGCACAATTGGAAGAGGGCTGTGTGCAACAACATAGCCACACAAAAGGGAAATGGAATAGTTTTCATTGAAGAATTAGGGCACATGTGTTGATTCCATAGTGATGGATGCACTAGAAATACTTGGAAGGATAGTGACAGAAGTGGAGATATGTCAATCATTCACTTTTCTCCTTGTAGTAAAAAGACCAGATACTCTGCTGTAACCAGCCTCTCCTGAGCACATCAGAGAAGGGGGGCTATCAGTGAGCCAGATACAGTTCCCTGATTTTCTACCCGACTCTGGGAGGTGCTCTTACATATGCCAGTTGGAAATGGCCCACAAAGGACCATCTGTGAGATGAGGATCACCAGAGCACATTGCACTCATTCACCACCAGCACTACCTTGTCAACTCCCTGCACTAGGAGCTGTGTGGAAGCAGGTGTAGTAGCTGGCTGTGCTAGCTGTACAGATCTTCTCTTCTTTTCTTTTCTCTTCTCTTCCCTTCTCTATGGGTTCTTATACCACACTCATCACCATAATATCTAACTGCTTTCCCATAGTGCATTAGGCAATGCGAATATGCATCTGTCACATGTTGTTTGTTCTCTCATCCTCTCCCCAGAGAAAGAGGTGTGTGCAGTGGACTATATTGGTAGGGCTTTTTTTTTGGTGCTTTGTTAATATATGTGTATATATGTACACACACATGTTGCTATGTATTTATGTTAGAGAAGGGAAGGTCAAACAAATGTGCCTTGAAGCCGTAGACAGTGAGATTTGAAATGGTCCTTAGTTCCTGGGGTAGTTCATTCCACATTCTTGGAATGAACCTGTCTCCTTCTCAAATGCTCTGTCTCCTTCACCCGTATTGTAGAGAATCCCATTGTGCCTGTGTAGCAAAGTTTTCAGCCACATTATTCACCTGGAGCTTTATTCTGTTCATGGAGCACCTTGAAGATAAGTTTTTGGGGGCAGGAACTGTTTTTCTTTGTTTTGTGTTTGTGCAGCAACTAGGACAATGGTATCTTGGTCCAGGACTGGGGATCCTAGATGTAGTAGTAGTAATAATGATAATAATAATAATTAATAATAACTAATAAGAACCAAGACCTTGAACTTGATTGGATATATTATGGGCAGCTAATTTAGAGACTGGACAGCAGGATTGATCTGCTTGTGGTACCTTGTGTTGCTGAGGAGATGCACTATAGTGTTCTCTGCTAGTTGGAGTTTCCTGAGTGCTGAAAGCTTCATGTCCTGGTATATCACATTGATGTAGTTCAGCCAAAAGGTGACAGAGGTGTGAATAACTTAGGTCAACTCATCATCTACCAGGATGACGCTGTCTCCCCTAGCCAACTGGAGATGATAGGAAGTGTTACTCATGGGTACAGCTGTGTGAGAGCTTAGTGTCAGCAAGCAATTCAAGAGTACTTTGACTGAATTGAAACAATTGTGGGTGTGTTTTTTCAACCAATGGAGACTGTTAAAAGGGGTTAGTCTAACTCTAAATTGTCCAGGGCCTGCTAGGTTGTACAGAAGGTTACATTATAAAACAGGGTGAGACTAGTTAGAACCAGCGGGAGGGGGAGGGAGACAGGGAAAGGGGGAGGAATATAGTAAACAAGTTACAGAAGGTTCCAGACAACTGTGGAAAAAAGCAAAAACAGTATAGTTGCCAAGACAACACATAGAAACATAGAAGATTTGGGTTGGAAGAGACCTCAGGAGGTCATCTAGTCCAACCCCCTGCTCAAAGCAGGACCAACCCCAACTAAATCATCCCAGCCAGGGCTTAGTCAAGCTGGGCCTTAAAAACCTCTAAGGATGACGATTCCACCACTTCCCTAGGTAACCCATTCCAGTGCTTCACCACCTTCCTAGTGAAATAGTGTTTCCTAATATCCAACCTAGACCTTCCACACTGCAACTTGAGACCATTGCTTCTTGTTCTGTCATCTGCCACTACTGAGAACAGCTGATCTCCATCCTCTGTGGAACCCCCCTTCAGGTAGTTGAAGGCTGCTATCAAATCCCCCCATACTCTTCTCTTCTGCAGACTAAATAATCCCAGTTCCTTCAGCCTCTCCTCATAAGTCATGTGCCCCAGCCCCCTGATCATTTTCATTGCCCTCCCACTGGACTCTCTCCAATTTTTCCACATCCTTTCTGTTGTTTCAGTTACTTGTCTTGGCCAGAATCCATTTGCTGTGGACCGCTCCAAACCAGAGTTATTCCCCAGCTAAGAACTTTGGGATACTTTTTCACCCTGACAAATGCAAAGAGAAAGATGTGAAGCAGAGAAGTTGCACCAGAAAGTATTTTCCTCATTTGAAGAGTTTAAGAATGACTTTACCGGGCTGACCTTCCAGAAATAAATCAGAGGGAAAGACTCTGATTTGTTAGGTTGAACATTTAAAAAAAAATATGCCTAGCCCAGGACTGATATGTCAGCAGAATACCTTCCATTTGAGATTCCAAGTCTGTCTGACAGTGCAGCTTCCATCTATAAGTAAATAATTTAGGACACCAAGGAGTCAGATACCAAACTCTGTGCATTGCTGTCTATATTTGGATCCTGACTGGATATGGAATAAAATGTTAATAATCTCAGTAGTCTGAAGCAAATCTTCATCTGTAAACAAACTTACAGACTTACTTTCCCCATCTCTTAAATTCGTTGATACGACAGCATCTGGAAAACAAGGTAATTAAAAGTTTTATTCCATTCCTGTCCACAAAATATCATAATCTAAAAGCCGTTCAGTAGTACCTTTTCCTATGCACTCGGTGGTTTACTAAAGTGTATTGGAGTAAATAGTCCAAGATATTAATTAAGGGCTGAATCCTAGGAAATCGTGAGCACCTGCTGGGCAGCTGCAACTCTCATTAACATAAATGGGAATTTTCAGGAATACACCACAGCCTTCAGCATCTCAGGATTTGTCCATAAATTACAGGGCCCTCTGTTACATTTAACTGATCAAAGTTTTCATTTGTCTACTAAATGTACTATGATAATAACAGTTAACTACTTACAATTTTAGTTTCTCATGTATTTAGAGTCACATTTTTCATAGCATTTTCCAATTGTAGAAACCCGGTGACACAAAGCAAAACCAAAGTTGTTTTATTTTATTTTTTTACTACCTTGTCTTGATTGATAAAGTGGAAATCTACCAGACTTAGTCATTAAGCAGCAGGATATTGGGCCATACTATCAATATGAGCTGATTAGTTCTTTACTAGCTCTAAAAGGTTCTGGAGACTGAGAAATTTTATTTCACTTTGCTTTTTTTTCAAGTCAGAAAGTATGTGTTGCATACTGCCTGACATAAACTTTGTGGTCTGTAGTGTAGTTGTATCCATGTTGGTCCCAGGATATAAGAAAGACAAGTTAGGTGAGGCATTATCTTTTATTGAACCGACTTCTATGGGGGAAGGGAAAAGCTTTTTTAGCTTCATAGAGCTCTTCCTCTGGTCTGGAGACAGTAACCAGAGTGTCAGAGCTAAATATGATTGTTAAACATAAATATGCACACTTTTAAAAGACAAACCTGGGACCTTAAATTCATAACTCTGCAGGACAGTAAAAAACATGAACTTTACAGAGCCACTGGTTTTATGTCTCATTACAATAATGTATAACATGCCATGCTGCCTGTTAATACTTTATGTCCCACTTCATTTTAAGTGGTATCCCACAGCACATGTTTAATCCTTATGCTTAACAATCTGTCCCACCTTGTATTTAGCTCAGACACTTTGATTACTTTCTCCAGACCTGAAGAAGAGCTCTTTGAATCTCAAAAGCTTTTTCCTTTCACCAACAGAAGTTAGTCCAATAAAATATCATACCTCATTTGCCTTGTGTCTCTCATAAAGTTTGTGTAGATATTAGAAAAATAATACTTAGAAATGGGAGAAAATCACCACACCCCAGGCTGCACAAAGCATATATACCACGAAAGTCTCACTGAAGACCTCAACATATTGCTTAAGTGGGTCTTCAGAGGTGCAAAGACATTGTGCTAGCTTTTTGCATAGCAGTGAATCTCACATAGATATGCACCATTCATTTCTGAAATTTGGCTTTATTTATGTGTTTAAGAAGCTGACATCAACCTTTGATCTAACTGAAGATTGACTAGTGTGTTCTTCTCCTCCATTATAGATGAAACCTCTCCAGACATGCACATCTTCACCATTGTGTTGGGAGGGACCCAAAGGGAGTGGGGGGGTGGGGGGGGGAGATTTGACCAGAAGTGAATGGAATAGGTGCTGGAGGTTACTTGGGAACTAAACTAAACAAAGTCTTATTAAATTTTGAAGAGTTTTATCAGTAGGCTGATTTCTCTGCAGTGAAGCCCAAATTAGAGTCGTGGAGTTCAAGGTTACGAGGGACCACCATATCATGTAATATGACATCCTGCATACCACAGACCACCAGCATACCCAGCACAAATTTTCTGAATATTAATTCAAGACAGAAGGTTCTATCTTTATTAACACTCACCAGACAGCAAGAAATAAAAAGGCAAATCCTCAATAAAGATAATTTAATAAAAGCAGTCTTCATATTGCAAAATCAACCATCCTGCACCCATGAGTTACATCACATATTACATGAATTATGAAGTCAGTATAATTGTTGGATGAAGGGATCTCATCTTAACAGACTTAAATACCAATAACCAAGTGACTATTAAAATGTAAAAAAAAAATACTTTTTGAGTTATTTCAACAAATCAGCTGGATTAAACATAAGCACTACTTTATGCACTCTCTCATTGATTCTGAAAACTGTAAGAGTTCAACTGAGGAAGTGGAGTTGCTGTGTGTAGTGTAGTGTAGTGGTTTTGCTTTGTTTTGTTTTACCAAACGTTACTTGAGTCTGAGCAAGATGTGTTACACCTAGACATGTTTACTTGAATATATGTCTATGTGTTGATATACTTCATGTGAGCCCTCCAGAGACACTTGTCATTGGCACAAAGGCAAACAGCAGTTGGGCTGGAGACAGAGGGTATTCAGGGTTCTTCTTCCTACAGGCCTTGTCTTGGTCACCCACATCTTGTTTTGGTCCTTAGGAACTGGATTGGCTCCCTCTGTGGTTCAGTGGGCAACACCTCAAAGACGGTCAAATATAAAGTAGAGATGTGTCTTTCTCTGAAAATTGGGTATTTCCCCAAGTTACCAGTTCTCAGACTTTGCTGAGCATATTCTTTTGGGGGGAATATTTTTGTTTGTCAACCTAGATTTGCCATTTTCATTCTCTTTGTTGTTGTTTAGCTACATGAAAGCTTTTGTAGCTGTATGTACGTTAACTTGAGACAACATCTGATTTTGATCTTTAACTTATATAGTCGCAGTTCTCTCAAATTCACATTCTCACACAGGGTATGCCTACATTGCACAACTCTTATGGCGGCATGGAGAGTACATACACTGTGCACACCACTAGCACGGGTATAAATATTCATGTAGACAGTGAGGGACTGCTTAGGTGAGTAGAGTACAGACACACCAGAACCTTAGGGTATGTACGCTATTTGGCTCGCTACACCCCCATAGAGTACCTCCTACATCTACACTAATATTTTAAGTAGTGTAGTGTCCTGCTCCTGTAGCCCACTCCCACTGTCTCCCCCGTTCCAGTTGCTTTTACCTACACACCACAGTGTGGACACAGACTGCTTTTCACTGCAACATGTCACTACACATATCCTACATGGCACTGCCAGTTGCATGCAGTGTAGATGTACCCATGGAGGTCCCCTTCCCATCTCCTGTTCAAGATTTTATTTATTTCTCACTGAGTTCTATTTCCCTCCTTCTCTATTATTTGTTTTATTACTTGTACTGCAGTAGTGAATAAAGGTTCCAATTTTGACTAAAGATCCCAACCTACATAAGGAGTCCAATGTGCTAAGAAATGTACAAACTCATAGTAACAGTCAGTCCTTGTCCTCAAGCATCTACATTTTAAATTGACAAAACAGATAAAGAGTGCAAGAAAGGGATACAAAATACAAGCAGGAGATGGGAAACGGAGACACTTAGTGATTGAGGGACTTTTCCAAGGTCACATGGGAAGTATGTAGAGATGCCAGGAATTGGACTCAGGTCTCTGAAGTCCCAGTCCAAAACTTACATCACAAGATTTATCTTTAATAAATTAGCTGAGCCACCACTTCCTTCTACTTCTTTGTGAACAAAAAACATTCACATACACAATTATAAAAACCCTTATCCCATATAGAAGGGAATGATAAAAGAATCTTTCTTGCCATAGGAAGTTTCAGCAAATGGCCTTGTCATATCAAGGAATATTCAAGAAAGAATTCTCCCTTTACACTCTCGGAGACATAGTTCACTTTGTCTAGGGCCAAATTTATTTAATCTAACACACCTAACCCATTAACACTTATTGCACTGTTTTCAAGCAAATGCTCTTAGCAGTGAATCAGCTCCAAACAACTGCACTATATCACCCAAAAATGTAAATCTGAATATGTTAGTGCCAACCTTAAATGGAATAAATTTCACACTTCAATTCCTGCAGCTAGGGAATTTTTCTGGCAATATGTGATTTTAACGAATCTCAGCTAAATCAGAGATCTAAATGGAAAATATAGCATCCAAGAACATTATGTGGATTTATGATACTCCCTTGACAATTCATCCCTGTACAATGATGAATAGATACAATGAGATATAAATATAGTATTTTCATCTGTGACTGATATAATCTTGTTCCAACATTGTTCAATTTATGTAAGGAGCAAGCAAATGTTACCCATTTTTTTAGACTGACATCCCAACATTTCAGAAGTGCCACCATGAATGAATAAACTGAGGAATGCATGTTGCAGTTGGATGCTGGGTAAAATTTTCAAACGCACCTAAGTGTCTGAGGAGCCTAAATTCCATTCCCGAAAGTGACTTAAGCTCTTAGGAGAAAGTCAATGAAACTTGGGCCAAAATGGATATGCGGACCACACTAAATTATACATCTCCATATTTAGAAATCAAACTCTTCAAATGTTATGATGTGCCTTTGCATGCCTTATAGCCCCTGATCCTAATTCTACTGGAGGCCACAGACTCCCATTTACTGCAGTGGTCTTTGGATCAGACTTTTAGTCAAACTATTTATGGTGAGCTCTTTTAATTTTCCTTTCAGTCAGTGTTTTCATCTACCTGGTCATTTATGAATCTTTTCCGTGAACTCTCTCTAATTGTTCAATATTTTTTACTAATATGACACTCTGAAATGGATGTAGTATATACCAGTTACTTTCACAGCAGAAACTTCTAGACAGGGACTATAGCATTCCTGCCTTGTGATATAATACATTATTATATTTACATATACAGTGAAAAAAATCACTGATTTGTTTTATCATCATATAGCTTTGTCTATCAAATGTCTAATTTACTATAATTCCTCCAAAGTATAGACCTTTCAGAACTGATGCTTCTCTCTTCCATTTTGTAGAGGTTTTATAGATTGTTTTTCCCCATGTATATTAGTTTGCATTTTTACAATATTAACTTTATTTCATGTTGCTATTTCCTGCATATTTCTAATCTCACTTGTTCGCTCTGCCCTCTGCCTCACTTCATCCTGTCATGGTGCTATGTGGGTAGAGCTGGGTGTGACAGACATGCAGTCATACTTGTGTATTCCCTGTGTGCCACTCAAAGGATCTCTTTGCCCACCTTGCATAGGCCATGATGGGTGTGTGCTCTGGATATTCCCGGGAAGAGGCCACATGATCTGTGCCCCCAAATAATGTGCATGTCATCCCCACTTGGTCACTGCTGCTGTGTTGGGAGGATCAAATTCACTTGGTCTGTGTGCAAGTGGAATGGATTTCACCATTAGGGCTGTATCATGAGCCACCTTACGCAGTGGATTTTAATGGGAGTATTCATTGGAAGTAATTAAAGTTAGGCATGAGCTTAAGTAGTTCACTGGATCAGACCAGCGTGATCATAACCTTGCCTAATCAAGCTACTTATCTATGCATGCCTCACTTTTCTCTGTGCCACTCAGCTGCAAAATGGGAATAACAATACTTCCTTTCTTCCTCACTTTGTCTATCTTCTCTCTTTCCATTGTAAAGTCTTGGGGGAAGGGACTACCTCTTATTATGTGGTTGCATAGCACTTAGCACATTGGGGTTCCAGTTTTTAGTAGGTGCCTTTAGGCACCATAATAATATGGTGTTCATAGGATCAGGGACTATTTTTTTTTTGTAAGCTACATGGGCTGAAGTCTGATTTCATTTAGTGATATAGATCTTGATAATAGAGCTGTTCCAAATTCATACCAATGTAGTAGAGAACAGAATCTAATTTTCCTGTCTGTGTTTCTCTTTGCTTAAAACATTCCATGCACCTCTATGATACTATATAAATAAATCAACAATAATATTAATTATAGTTTTCCCTTGTCGTAAGCTGGCATTTGTCCCCAACAAATTTGTTTAAGGGCAGAAACACCTGCTTTTCTCCTTTTTGCTATGGGTTATAGTACACTACTTCATAGAAATTATTCCAACACATTTTATTTTCATGTAAAGAAAATTGTCCTTGAAGCTGCCAAGGTCAGGGGGATATGTTGGTTTATCTGCTGTGTAAGTGCTAGTCACATACATAAATCTGACAGTTCATGCAGCTTATAAGACACCTTAAAAGTCCACTTGTAAAGTAAGGCAAGTAAAGTAAAAAAAAAAGATGCAATATCATAATGGGTGAGGAGGCCATGCAAATACACTAGCTTGGCATAATAAATCATAGGTAGGCTTGAAAGGATTAGATTTATCAGTAAATGTCAGTAAACATCAATTTCACTGTACACACAAACCTATAAAAATATTTCCATCAATGATAATCAAAAGTGACAGATAGGCAACATAAGAAAAATGCTTCTTGAGAACTTATTGGAGACTGATTTAAGGATATTTACTTTGTATATTTTGACGTGATATTGACAATGTGTCTTAACAAGTATAAAGCTTTAACTTGTTGAATTTCAGTGTCTACTGTCATGAAATAGTTATGGTCTAACTCTTCCCATTGTCTGACCTCCCCCTAATTTCCCATAGCTGTGAAAATTTAAAATGGATAAAAATTGAAAAAAGTTTAAAAATAAACATTGATATTATCTGTCAAAATTATTAAATAAAAATCACATTCTGCCAAGCCAAATTATAGGTAATGTAGCATAATATATTAGGATTAAACTCAGGAACTGGCTCAGTGGTAGCCGTAGAAACTCATACTGTACACAGAAAGCTCCCACAGGAGCAGTTTAGCCATTTATTTTCCATAGCCTGTTTTAACCTTTGACTTAGCATCTGAGGGATCCTGACTAGATTTACAGCTTTGTCCTCTAAATGAAGTGACCTACAGGATAACAGAAGAACTGTTAATAACATCACTTCAGCTGTGTGAATTTTTATTCAGACCTTCTTGCTACTGTACCTTCCAGGCACACAGCACAATGCTTGATTAATAAAATAAGAACAAAAGAAAACTCAGGATTTACACTTACGGCATTCCAAAAGATAACTATGTTTTGGTGCTGGATTAACCTTTTTGGTTTCTATTCTGCGAATGAGACTCTGCAAGTAAAGTCTGCCCTACTGTGGAGCAGTTTGTAGAATAAGGGCCTTTGGAAAAAAAAAATCTTGATTCAGGTTTATTTGGGAATATCTGAAAGGCAAACTTTTAATTAACATACATAATAACATATGCATTTCATCGACCTGATACAATTTGAATTGATGAAACATAATGAAAGCATTCTGTGAATTTGTAGAATTAGTCCCCAATCTTGAAAAGGTTTATTCATGCACGTACTTAAATGTAGGCACTGTCACTTCCCTCATTGAAGTCAATGGGATTACTTGCCATGCTGAAAGTTAAGCACATGCAGAAGGGTTTGTAAAATCAGGGCCTTGAGGTATCATATCATAATAGTGTGCATATAGCTGTCTCTTTACCAGAGTGAAAGTTACATACAATCAAATCATAAATGTGAAACTGACTGAGTTATAAAAAAGGACAAACATGGACTTTCTGCACTGTGTTTTGAATGGCATTTTGTAAAATCAGCAAGGAGGAAAAAATGGTGTACATCCTTTTTGGGCATCACATTTTCAGCTATACACTGTGGTAAAATGTCATGATCTATTAGGCACTGCAGCAATGAAAATCAGTCTCTCTTGTGACACTTCCAAGAAAAAAAATTAAGTGAATTTTATACTACAGTCTGTCAGTTTTATGTGCTGACCATCCAGCTCATGTTGCTTAATATAGTGTAGTAGATGTTCATGTTTAAGCAATCCATTTAATAGGGCAGGATTGAAAAAATATTACTAATGTCATGAACACTGATTAAAAAGTCTTTAGGATCAATCCCTCCTGACTTTATTGAAAGAAGTACCAAAGTGACACAGTATCTTAACACACAGGCAGATTTATTAGGGTTGAAATCTCTGTTCCATTGTATTTAATTAGCTTAGTCTATGGAGAAAAACTGGTGGCAGAGAAATCTCTCTCTCTGACACAAAACACTGAACAGCTGCACTCCAGTTTGGTGATAAAAGTGAAGCAAGGATATTATTAAAATTTAATTTTCCATGAAAATATATCCAGACAGATCAGTAAGATTATGGACCAGGTCCTCCTTCCACTGAAGTCAATGGACGCTTTGCTATTGTCTTTATTGGTAGCAGAATTCTACAATACCTCTTTAGTGTAGGAACATGCACTCAAACACGTCTTAGACTTTACTTCATTAGTTTCCCATTGCTAATCTCCTAAACAAAATTTAAGTGGACTAACCGGAGAAATAAATAAATAATAAATCATTGTGTCTCTGCATTTTTAAATAGAGAAATGTAATTGTCTGGCTTTTTAATTTCTCTATGTAATTGTTTGAATATTATGCTTAGTATATTGAACTGTGGTTTTTTTTATTATTCTCTACATATCTATTTCCCTCTGTAGACATTAAGAATCCACTATTCAAGTCTCAGGTGTCATTGAACATAATATATTGTAGCAATTTAACATAAAAACCAGAAGAGGAAAGGGGAACCGAGAGAATATCCAGCTTTGCCTTAGGCTCAGCAAGGAAAATATGCAGTCTTACTCAGCTCATGAAGGTCATGGATCACAAGGTTTCCTTGGCCAACACTGACAAATAAGACAGGTTTGATTTTTTTTTTTCTATTTGTTTTTAGTTTCTTCAGGCTTTAAAAGAAAAATTACAGATTTAATATTCTTTTAACAAAATTGGCATTGTAAGAACGATGGGATTTACTAGTATATTCACACTGAAACTTTACATCCAGTTCAATAGTAATCAGCTAAGTCAGGGATCAGCAATTTTTGGCACGGGTCATGTCAGGGAAATCTGCTGGCGGGACAGGACGGTTTGTTTACCTGCAGCATCTGCAGGTTTGGCCGATCGCAGCTCCCACTGGCCTCGGTTCACCGTTCCAAGCCAGCACATCCCTCGGCCTGCACTGCTTCCCGCAGCCCCCATTGGTTTGGAACAGTGAACCGTGGCCAGTGGTAGCTGCGATTGGCCAAACCTGCGGACGCTGCAGGTAAACAAACCATCCCGGCCTGCCAGCGGATTTCCCTGATGGGCCGTGTGCCAAAGGTTGCCAATCCCTGAGCTAAGTCATGGGTGCTCAACCAAAGGGTCAAACCCCCAGAGATTTCACAAATGCAACCATCATGTCCTTCTCATATTGCCAATGGTAGTGTGGGGTTGAGATAGTTGAAGTAAGAGGTCCTGCTATGGAACAGTTGGAGAAGCATTGATATGTCTTAGGGCCCACTCCTAGAAACAATTACACATAACTTTACTCATATGTCACTTCACAGTGTGTAGTAACTTACTTCTTGAATAGTCTAACTGAAATCAATAGGTGAACGTGCAGAGAAAGAGGTTACACACAGAGATTCAGGGTTGAAAATACCGCCCATGAGGAATCTTTCTGACTATTTTTACAGTTATAATGGGTTGGGTTTTTAAAAAAAAAGATTTGCTCAAGTTAAAAAAATGTATTTAATGATTAATTTTAATATTAATTATCTAATGGCCAGATTCTGATATCATTACTTTGGCTAAATAATACACACAACCACTTGTAGAGTAAGGTAATACTCAGTTAAGCAAGAATGGCAAAATTTGCCTTAAATTAACTAAGTGCCTTAATAATATGGTTAATTATACCTTTACCATATAAATTAAATGAATAATTAAACATCAATTAAGATTTTTCTTCAATAAAATATCCCTTTAATAGTTCATATTACTTCCGCAAGTAACCTCCAAGCAAGATTTTTATAAAAGTTATTAGTCAGAACCAAAAACATTTACTTTAATGGGTTACTCCTGTGTACCATTGTTTGCAGGATTGGAGTTTTAATTTTAGTTTTTGGGGGGCGGGAAGCTCACATAATTTTCCATATACAATTAGTATAGGCCCAAATCTGTGGGCATGAAACCTTAATTCTATGAATGTAATAACCATACAGTTAGTTAGACTCTGAGCAGACATATAGATTTTCCTGGATATGGATCCTACTGAAGGACTGGAGCTCTGGTTTGAGTTGTATATAGGTCTTTCAAAATGGGAAACAGGACGTGAAAAGTTCTCATGCAGCGTTTCAGTGTAGTCCTTTACACTGCATGAAATCCTGACCCCATGCAAGCCAGTGGCAAAACTTCCATTCACTTTCACGGAGACAGAATTTTAGCTACTGTTCTTTGTTTTTCACTCATAGTTAACCAAATAGATGTTTTAAAAGATCTTGATGGTCTGAGATGCCATCTTCAAACTGAAATTGGAAATAGGATTTTTATTGTGTTCATTGTATTTTTTTCAGACATGAAGAAGTGCTGTTGATAGTTTTGAGGAGGCCAAGAATCTCGAGTTGTGATACTGAAATTTATATTTCTTAAATATTCTTTTCCTAGCAAAATATCTCACTGAACATAGGAGTATTTGCTGGAAGTATTGGACTGGTTTATTTGATAAAAGATCCAACTTTGTGGCTTTGTGTGTTTTAAAGACTGCAGGTAATATATCTAAATCACCTGATAGGTGGGACAATTACATCTCTAAAGTGTTTAGTAAACTAAAAAGAAATTAATAGACAATGAAAAGATAAAAGGACAAAAACCACAGGAAAACTATGCTAGTGGAGGTCACATCACAGCTGAAGCCTACTTATGCCTCAAACAGTTGCCATTAAATTGCAAAAAAGTATGGCTGTCATCATACCCTTTTCTTATGAGTGGCAGGACTCAGACTCAGCCCATCTGGTTTGAGAAAAGTAGAAGGAAGAAATTCCTGATTCTATGACATTGACCAAGACAAGCAGGCAAATGATTGACAGACACAGGGCATGGGTTGAAACAGCAGGCTGCAACTTTGTTAATTATACTTTGGGAAGGGGCCCTACATTACCTACCTCAGCACTCACATAACAGGCATTTAATTGGTTTCAGTCCAGGTTACAGGACTTTCACCACAAACCAAACAATAACTTGGGGTAGGTCCTTCTCAGTCTATCTACAAACTAAGTTCATTTATGAAACCTCTTTCCCCCTGTGTAACTGGGATGGAGTGCTAGAGCCCATAAGGCTGGAGGGCACCTTAGTCCGCAAAGACATCAGGTCCTCCCTCCATAAGTTCAAGGTCCAACTGCACAATCCCAGTTCTCATTTACCTATAGGAGCTGTCCTTTTTTGCCTTTCCCTACACTGGACACCAGTCACTGGGAGCACTAGCTATTAGCGTGGATGCACCCTGGACCCACAATGCCTGGTACTCATCTCCTGCCTGACCTAATCCCTAATGTCAGAAAGCCAAATGTCAACCCCAGCATCTGACAGATGCATTTCATCCTCCCTAAAGAGCTCAGGACCATTGTATTGGATGTCCCTATGTGTTATCACTGCCCCCATAACTCCCAAATTATCCTGGCTACCTCTGGGTTCACATTTTTCTGAGACCAGTCAACCCAGGCTGGTTTGGTGGCTACCCTGCCAAACTCATCTTGTGAGCAACTCTGGCCAAACCAATCATGTGTGAGGTCATAATTGTTAGTAAGTCCATATCCCTTTATATCTTAATTCTTAAATTTAATACAGTGCAATTCCCTGGGTCACTTTCACCCAGATGAATAATCAAGACATCAGGTGGCTGTATCTCAACCTTATATAAGAGCAGCAGAGGGGAGAGCTGATCCCAGCACAGTGGTCCATCTGTTAAAGCAAACACAAATAGTGCCAGCCTTGAAACTTATGTGTGTGCATGTATCTACAAAAGAAGCAAAAACATTTTCCTTCCTTAAAATCAAAATACACATTCAACTTGTCACTCTCTCTTGCTATCTGAGTTTTCAATACTGCTAGCACTAAAAAATTGTGGAATTAAGCATTCAAGTGACAAAGCCTTGTTTTTCTTTCTCCATAACCCCCCACCCACAGCTCTCTTTTAAAACACCTTATTGTACCTCAACCATGCCTTGCCCCATATGTGGCAAGACTCCCAGCCCTTGGTACTACCAAACCGCCAAGTGCTTTCTCTGTTCCCCAGAGACTTCCAATACAGCCAATCTGTTTCCTGGTTCCAGTCATGCCTGAGCTAACTGAAGATAAGAGGTTTTTGCAAACCTGGGGTTTGGCTCATACAGGCAAAGGGGTGTCCCCAGAAACCAATCAGCTGGTCCTGTTCCCCCTTACCCAGCCAACGGCTAAGCAGAACCAGAGAAGGGGCAGGTTGCAGAGGCAGCCATCACACAGCCATGCATGAGGTAGGAATTTTCTCATTCCTGTGCTGTCCAGTCAAAGTTCCTCCCTCACAAAAGGCAGTGAAAGCTGATTGTCTTCTTCTCTCTGACATCTCAGAGGCACTCCTGTGCTGGCACTATGTTGGGTTTGGGGTCTGGAGGAGACTTTGGCAATACCTTAGCTGCATTTTCCCATGCAGAGATGGCCGCTATCTGTGCTGGCACCAGCATAGCTCAGGTGATTGAGTATCTGACTCTTAATCTGAGGTTCTACAGTTCTACAGCCCTGTTTTCCTTATTTTGAAAAAAAAAAGGAGACTATGACTGATTGCACAATCTGGGAGGCATTGGTTGGAGCTCCATAGTTAAAGCTGAATTTCATTTTGCACATAATGCAGGGATTCAACCTCTTTGTTAGGTATAAAAAATACTTTATCTGTCCCAGAAGTATAGCGCGCACTCCTTTTGTACAGAATAAATGTTCTGAGACATTACAGATAAATCTGTTAAATAGTATATATTAGGCCTGTCAAGCGATTAAAAAAATTAATCGCATGATTAATCGCCTTTTAAACAATAGAATACCATGTATTTAAATATTTTTTCTACATTTTCAAATATATTGATTTCAAGTATAACACAGAATACAAAGTGTACAGTTCTCACTTTATATTTTTGATTACAAGTATTTGCACTGTAAAAAAACCCAAAAGAAATAGTATTTTTCAATTCACCTAATACAAGTACTGTAATGCAATCTCTTTATCATGAAAGTTGAACTTACAAATGTAGAATTATGTACAAAACAACCTGCATTCAAAATTAAAACATGTAAAATTTTAGAGCCTGCAAGTCCACTCAGTCCTACTTCTTGTTCAGCCAATCGCTCAGACAAACAATTTTGTTTACATTTGCAGGAGATAATGCTGCCCGCTTCTTGTTTACAATGTCACCTGAAAGTGAGAACAGGCGTTCTTGTGGCACTGTTGTAGCCGGCGTTGCAAGATATTTACGTGCCAGATGTGCTAAGATTCACATGTCCCTTCATGCTTCAACCACCATTCCAGAAGACATGTGTCCATGCTGATGATGGGTTCTGCTCGATAACAATCCAAAGCAGTGCGAACCGACGCATGTTCATTTTCATTATCTGAGTCAGATGCCACCAGCAGAAAGTTGATTTTCTTTTTTGGTGGTTCGGGTTCTGTAGTTTCCTCATCGGAGTGCTCTTTTAAGACTTCTGAAAGCAAGCTCCACACCTCATCCCTCTCAGATTTTGGAAGGCACTTCAGATTCTTAAACCTTGGGTCAAGTGCTGTAGCTATATTTAGAAATCACACATTGGTTACTTCTTTACTTTTTGTCAAATCTGCAGTGAAAGTGTTCTTAAAATGAAGCATGAAGGGGCATACGAATGTTTAGCTTATCTGGCACGTAAATACCTTGAAATACTGGCTACAAAAGTGCCATACAAATGCCTGTTCTCACTTTCGGATAATATTGTAAATAAGAAGAGGGAAGCATTATCTCCTGGAAATGTAAACAGGTGATTGACTGAACGAGAATTAGGACTGAGTGGACTTGTAGGCTCTGAAGTTTTACATTGTTTTTTTTTTTTGTGTGGAGTCATGTAACAACCTCCCCTCCACCCCATATTTGTAAGTTTCACTGTCACAACAAACTTGCACTACAGTACTTATATGAGGTGAATTGAAAAATACTATTTCTTTTATCATTTTTACAGTGCAAATATTTGTAAGCAAAAATAATATACACTTTGATTTCAATTACAACACAGAATACAATATGTATGAAAATGTAGAAAAAAATCCAAAATATTTAATACATTTCAATTGGTATTCTGTTATTTAACAGTGCAATTAAAACTGTGATTAATCACAATTAATTTTTTTAGTCATGATTAATTATTTTGAATTAATTGTGTGAGTTAACTGTGATTAATCGACAGCCCTACTATATATATAAAATGAATTTAAAAACTGGTTTATTTAATAATGTAGCACCAATGTGAACACCATGAGAGGGAAAAAAATGAACACCTTGCCCTCACAAACAAACAAAACCTAATGTGCCTTTAAATATCAGATTCATCCAATCTGGGACGAAAAAAGTGCCTTAGTTGTGATTATGTAATGATGTCACTACATGTCAGAGTTAAGATTTTTTTAGTGCCTTAACAGAGCATGTCCATATTTAAAAAAAGGTTTGGACGTCTTTTAGTCGTAACATTAACTTGGTATTTCCTGCAGATGTAATGCTTGGTTTTGAGATAATTACAATTCTCCTCTCTTGTTTATGTTTTTTTTTTACCCTCAAGTTACTGAAAGGTGCCCTCAATTTTGACATAGTTAAAGCAATCAGCTATAGAGACATTATAAAGACCACTAACCGGGCCAGGTCTATTATTTAAACTGTATATTATGAAGCAAAGTGAGTTTATGTATATATCTGTCACTTTAAGTCTCTATCACTGAAATATGGCTGAATTTGTTTATTGTGTAAAAGAAAATGTGTCATTGTTAATAGATATAATACCATTTTACTAGGAACATGCACAAAATCCAACAGCTGAACAAGTCAAGTTTGCTAAATTGTTTAACCAAACACAAGTAAAAATGAATAAATTAATCATAAAATAGAACAAAACAAGGGGAAATTGTGTGGGTAGAACAATTATTTGCACTGGTTAAAAGAGTTATGTATTAGCTACCATAACAATAGTTCATTAGAAATATTGAAAAAGGGGGAAGTTGCCGGATCTTATTAATGATAAGCAATTAGCAGAATGACATGTCCTCTGTGTATAATAGAGGCTGTTGTAAGTTGACAATGAGTTAAATCATGTAGGCAAATTACATTAGCACCATTCAGAATTTAAGTGACACCATATCCTAATTGAGGTATATGTTATTGGCCCCTGTTGGAAGACAGGATACTGGCTAGGTGGACCATTGGTCTTACCTAGTATGGCCATACTTATGTTCTAATACAAGTGTGCTCAGTGCTGGATACCATATATATTTCATCTGCAGTATCTTTAACCCTATTGGATCCTGACTCCTCAAAATTTAATATGTTGGCTACTGTCTATTCGGTAGGTTTCCTGGAAGACAGCATCTACAAGGAACGGCTGGATGTACCTCATCTACTTGTACATTACTGACCAACACAAACCTTTGGGATCCACACATGTTCACGTCGCACTCCCCATCAATAGCTGGCCCGGGGCCGGGGAAACTAATGATCCAACCAGTAGACCAAGTTCACTGATAAATCCTGGTCCCGTGCCACCTGAGGCATGTTGTGCAAACACTAAGATGATGGCTTGCTGTTCCATTAAGGGATATCAATATATATCTAAATGCAATGTTTTTGACATTGCAACTCAAATATGTGGTCATGACGGCCTCGACCTGTACAATGAGACAGAAAAACTAGACTTCTGTCTCTGTCCTTTGAAGCTCACCAATTGGCAACAACTATCTGTAAGGGTAACCTATAATATGGATAAATGGTACTGTGTAGCATCTAACTATAAAAATATGTTTGTAAACCTACTTGTAGTGTCACTACTCCAAATTTCTGTTTTATCTCAAGTATTTTATTTATTAATGGAGATATCCTATCTCCTAGAACTGGAAGGGACCTTGAAAGGTCATCAAGTCCAGCCCCCTGCCTTCACTAGCAGGACCAAGTACTGATTTTGCCCCAGATCCCTAAGTGGCCCCCTCAAGGATTGAGCTCACAACCCTGGGTTTAGCAGGCCAATGCTCAAACCACTGAGCTATCCCTCCCCCCATACATGTAATGGAATAGGAATTAATACAGTGTAACCCACAATGTTACATACAATGTATGTAACATTGTGGGTCACACTGTATTAATTCCTATTCCAGTTCAAGGAGTAATAGCTTTAATTATTTATGGATGCTTACTCAGTTTGCTAAAACAACATAAATCTCACACAAATGCTCTTATATCTGTCTCATATATCAATTTAGAAAAAGTGCCATCCTGATTTAATAATAATTGTGTGGCTAAGCAGGGGCTGGCTAGCCAATGCCTATGTTAATATGTATTACACATCATATATAATGTTAGCACAAAACTTTATATTAGAATGGTATCATGCTTACTCTTGTTCACTCATGCTAAGAATCCCACAACATTTTGCAAAGCCTGAAGTCAGCTTTGGCTTCATCAATTACAAAATCCGTCAAAATCCAGAGATCTAAATTCTTACTTGTCTATTTTCTTTACTATGTGATCCTTTTCTTTTTAGACTTTATTTTTTGTCTCTTGACTAGTTGCTATATTGTTAATGATAATGGTATATTGTAACGCTATTCTAATTCAAAGACAGCCCCAGCTGATCGTGCCTGAAAAGTTTTGCTGGAGCTTTTATCTGAATATTTTATGTGATCAAAAATCAATAAAGTGTATTAATTTGGAAAGAAAATGATGGTGCATAGTAAAGGAAGTTGACTTCTTTGAGGAATAATGCCATGAAAAGGCTTGACATTTTAAAAACAATAAACTATTTGTTGATTTTCATGAGTGTTTGAGGCATTCAAAGTTTGATCCCACCAGGCATTGAGCACCACTGAGAACTGGAGATGCTCATCACTTTGTGGAATAGCTTGCAGGTTTAGCTGTCAGGTCCCCTGTGCTGAATTCCCATTGCTAACAGTGGGAGTTCTTCCAGCAGAGGATTGTAGCTCTGATCCTTAAACAAGTTTAGAACACCTGGGTTTTTGTTGTTGTTTTTCATGGTCAGACATCTCAGGAATGGTCAAACCTAATTTTACCAAACTTTCCACAGACATTCACATTTGGATAAATAGGAAATTACAACCCAGTAACTCATATTTTCTATGTTGTTATGAAAATGCTATGCCAGATGTAATGCACCATCAATATTGGGATATTAAAGTCAGTTGTTTGTGTGTGTGTTTTATTGGATGCACAATATAATAAAAGAGAGCCAAGGATTATGGGCTTGCCTTAGAAATGTTTTGATTATATATAAGCCATCATGGATAAGTAGCCATTATAGAAAACTCTCAGTGGTAAATGTAAATCAGAGCTCTCTTAACAATACAGTTCTTGCTTCTTTTTCTTGATTTGAATGAGGGATGGCTGGAGTCATCGCGGATTGAATTATCATAACAAATTGGTAAAGATATGACATAGCTAACATATTAGTACTGTGTTCAGTCATAAGTCTCACTTGAGGATGGAAGTTTGCAATGCATGCTCTGTGAAAATGGAAAACAAACAGATACGCTTGCTCATTTCTTCACTTGAAAAAAATCCAGTAAAAGAACATGCTTTCAACATTGATTTAAAAAGTAGACTTGTATATAATATTTTTAAATTTTAAAAAACACCTTATTTTTCTGCTGTGTCACCCTTTGTCAGTTACACCATTTTGATTTGGTGGGGTTTTACATTCATTTTGCACAAGTGTAGATGACTAGAATATTGAAGAAACTGGCGCGAGAAATTGCAAGCCCCTTGGCGATAATTTTTAATGAATCTGTAAACTCGGGGGTGGTACCGTTGGACTGGAGAATAGCTAATGTGGTCCCTATTTTCAAGAAGGGGAAACAGGGTGACCCGGGTAACTACAGGCCTGTTAGTTTAACTTCTGTAGTATGCAAGGTCTTGGAAAAAATTTTGAAGGAGAAAGTAGTTAAGGACCTTGAGGTGAATGGCAATTGGGACAAATTACAACATGGGTTTACGAAAGGCAGGTCGTGCCAAACCAACCTGATCTCCTTCTTTGAGAAAGTAACAGACCTTCTAGATAAAGGAAATGCGGTGGATCTAATATACCTCGATTTTAGTAAAGCGTTTGATACGGTACCGCATGAGGAATTATTGGTTAAATTGGAAAAGATGGGGATCGATAGGAAAATCCAGAGGTGGATAAGGAACTGGTTAAAGGGGAGACTGCAGCGGGAAGTACTGAAAGGTGAACTGTCAGATTGGAGGGAGGTCACCAGTGGGGTTCCTCAAGGTTCGGTTTTGGGTCCGATTTTATTTAATCTATTCATTACTGACCTCGGAACCGAATGTAGAAGTGGGCTGATAAAGTTTGCGGATGACACAAAGTTGGGAGGTATTGCCAACTCGGAGAAGGATCGGGATATTCTGCAGGGAGACTTGGATGACCTTGTTAATTGGAGTAATAATAATAGGATGAGATTTAATAGTGAGAAGTGTAAGGTGATGCATTTAGGGATGACTAACAAGAATTTCAGTTATAAGCTAGGGACGCATAGGTTAGAAGTGACTGAGGAGGAGAAGGACCTCGGAGTCCTGGTTGATCGCAGGATGACTATGAGTCGGCAATGCGACGTGGCTGTGAAAAAAGCTAATGTGATCTTGGGATGCATAAGGCGAGGTATTTCTAGTAGGGACAGGGAGGTGCTGCTTCCGTTATACAAGGCGCTGGTGAGACCTCACTTGGAGTACTGTGTGCAGTTCTGGTCTCCTATGTTTAAAAAGGATTAACTCAAACTGGAACGGGTACAGAGAAGGGCCACTAGGATGATCCGAGGAATGGAAAACCTTTCCTATGAAAGGAGACTCGAGGAGCTTGGTTTGTTTAGCCTAACCAAAAGAAGGCTGAGGGGGGATATGATTGCTCTCTTTAAATATATCAAAGGGATAAATACCAGGGAGGGAGAGGAATTATTTCAGCTCAGTACTAATGTGGACACGAGAACGAATGGATATAAACTGGCCGTGGAGAAATTTAGGCTTGAAATTAGACGAAGGTTTCTAACCGTCAGAGGGGTGAAATTTTGGAACGGCCTTCCGAGGGAAACGGTGGGGGCGAAAGACCTCTCTGGCTTCAAGATTAGGCTAGATAAGTTTATGGAGGGAATGGTTTGATGGGATAACATGATTTTAGTCAATTAGGCAATAACGGCCATCGCTGGTAAAATGAGGGTCTGGCTAGAGAATCTTGCCTGTATGCTCGGGGTTCTGCTGATCGCCATATTTGGGGTCGGGAAGGAATTTTCCTCCAGGGTAGATTGGCAGTGGCCCTGGAGGTTTTTCGCCTTCCTCCGCAGCATAGGGCAGGGGTCGCAAGCTGGAAGATTCTCTGCAACTTGAAGTCTTTAGATCACGATCTGGAGACTTCAACAGCAGAGTTAAGGGAAAGTAGGGGGGTCAGCTTTTGTGGCCTGCATCATGCAGGAGGTCAGACTAGATGACCATATTGGTCCCTTCTGACCTTAAAGTCTATGAGTCTATGAGTCTATGAGACTACACGAATGGAAAGATGTTGAAGAATCAGGCCACATATAGTGTACAAATGTGACCTAGGCATGAAACCACCTTCATACACTTTAGGACTTCAGTATGAGCAGTTTGAACAACCTGAATTTATGTTGCAAACATAATGAGAGTTTAGAGCAGAACCACTGGAAATATATGCTGGAAATATTATTTCACAATTAATGCCAAACTCCCATTGGTGCCTGTGTATGACTATTAGGTTTGCTCCACTCATCAAACCAGTGGCAGTTTTAGGTGCAATCAGATCACAAGCAAAAAATGGCCAATGAGTTAGAGGCCAAGGCTTTCGTGAAACAAGTACACTGATTTACATGCCATTTTATATAAACTAAGTTGGAGCTTCTATTTTTACATATTAAAGGCAACAACATTCCATGTCTGAAAATAATTAATTTCTTCTACCGTCCTGTAACTATTTTGTGCTACATGGACATGTACTTGCACACCTCACAAAATTGTAAAATGTATTATTAATTTACTACTAAATCACGGGTTTGCCATGAGCCCTGAGCAAGGGGAAGTGTGCTGTAGCACTACACCTTAGAGCAACACTGCTCTGAGGAGGGAGAAGTCTGGTTCTGGTCTGTTGCAGGCACAGCATGTGGTCCTTGGTGTACTGGAACAGCTATATTGCTGTAGTAGTGGTCATCACAACTTGCCAACTACCTAATCATTATCTATACTATAGTTTTTCATTAGGAACACAATATTCTCATGAGAGGCTGACTAAATTTTGTGGATTTTTTCAGACTTCTTTTCAGTTTCTTTAATTTATTGTTCTCTCCAGGAGGTTGAGCCCTGACATATTTACAGAATAGAATCATGGAGTCATACCATCAGAGTTTAAGGCCAGAAGGGAAAACCAGATCATCTAGTCTGACCCCCTATATATTACTGGCCATCAACACCACTCCGCACTCACCCTCTAAACAAGTGGTGGGCAACCTGCAGGCAGGGGGCCACATGCGGCCCATCAGGGTAATCCACTGGCAGGCCGCGAGACATTTTGCGGATGTTGACCGTCCGCAGGTACAGCTGCCCGCAGCTCCCAGTGGCCATAATTTGCCGTTTCCGGCCAATGGGAGCTACAGAAAGCGACGCAGGCTGCAGGGACATGCTGGACGCCGCTTCCTGCAGCTTCCATTGGCTGGGAACTGGGAACCTCTGCCACTGGGAGCTGCGGGTGGCCGTGCCTGTGGGCGGTCAATGTAAACAAATGGTCTCGCGGCCCGCTAGCCTGACGGGCTGTGGGCCACAGGTTGCCCACTACTGCTCTAAACCCATCAACTGAAATGAGACCAAAGTATTACAGCTCACTGGAAGAGAATATGAGGGAGCAAAGTGCACCAATGGCCGAGTCCCCAACAATGGCAGGGAACTGATTAAGTGATAATTATTAAGTGCTCCATAATGTTAAGATTCTTCTTACTTTGTTTTTTGCTCCATGTCTATATTGCTATTAATATAACAAAATCATAATATTTATCAGGTGTTGCAATAAAATATATGTTTAAAGCAGCAAAGCAATTTAGCCAAGACCACACAAAGTACTCCCTCTTGTTTGTTAGATTTGGCAAGACTCTTTTTTAAATTAGTCTGGTAAGTATTTTGTGTTTTATCGTGTGCTTTAGATGCTAATATTCAGAAGCACTTATTATATAATGCAGATTGTGTATATAGATTGTATTAGAAAAAACAGCCTGAATGGAGAAAGTAATGCTTATTTGTGAATGCACAATTTATGAAAAATCAGCAAAGCTCCTTCCTGAAAGCTCTCTGTTGTTGGTAAACACTCTGCTGTCCTTTAAGTACCCTGTCTTGAATTCTGTCTGATCCTGGAGATTTGCTACTTTTGAGTCTTGCCAATTATCTTAATCCCTCTGCCACACAACCCCCGCAGTCATTCAGGATAAAATATATTTACTATCAATGCCAAGTAGTAAGCTGTTTGTGTCTTCACATGTAACTATACTTCAAAGCATTCATTAAATAGGATGCTCTAACATTACAGTGTCTGTTCTTCATAACAAAATTTCTCAATTGATTCAATGTTGTTCAAAATGCTTCCTTGACTGATTTATTGTTTCTGTGATAGTGCTAAGGGTGGTGCATATGTAGTTGCTATATTTAGGAATCATTTCCAATATTTTCTGCTGAACATCTCTCTAGTCCTTTCCTCTTGCCTCCTTTGGGCAGTCCTTGGCCTCCTTCTCTTCACTCTCTCCCCCTTCACCCCTTCTCATATTATGGATTGTTTTAACTGTACCAATAAATAAACAGCCCAGTACATTGCTTTCCATTGACATACTTTACAATAAAGTGTCTCACATCATAGAAATATAATTTGATATCAGATCAATATCAAGCTGAAAATCAAACTGTCAATTTAGCTGAAGTCATGGAGACTTATTGTTTCAGAAAATGCTTTCTATATACAATAATGGTGAAAACTGCATCAGTGAGGGACCCCAACCAACCTTCTGTATGACTGAACAGCCAAACAACAATTTGGATTTTGATTGTTCAGAGTATATTGTGAGGTTGATTAAAAGTGAGAAGGTAGAAACATATGGTAGTAAAGTAAGGAAAGGGGAGGAGGGGTTGTATAAAGCCCCTTAAAATGAATTTTGTTGCAATCTGGAAACCAGTGAAGGTCTGACAGAATGGGTTGAAATGTGGTTTTTGTTGTGGTTTAAGAACCCTGCTATGGGATGTTGAATAGATTTCTTCTGAAGCTCCATGAGAGCTGGATTACAATGGTGTGGGAGTGGTCTAACAAAGGCACAAATCAGGACTGCTACCCTGTCAAGGGTAAATTACAAATGTTTTAGAAACATAAGAATGCAGAATAAGAATGAATATTATTGTGGGATTGTTAAAAAGCAACATTTCCTTAAATTGTTGCTAAGACCAAATATTTGGGAAAAGCATGGAGAATAATTTATGGCTAAATAAAAATGCATGATTTTTATATATGTAAGAGCATGAAAAGAGACACTTTCCTGCACTGCACTAAGTAATGAGATAAAGAGCAGTAAGTACTTGCTGCCAGAAACACATGATCAGAGACTCACTTACACTTAACTACACACACAAATTGTATAGGCCAAATTCTTCCCTGATTTACATCCCTGTTAGCTGCAGCACATATTGCACTACATTATTTATAGTTTGTATTACAGCGGGAACTAGGAATCGCAAACAGGATCAGGCTTCCATTGTGCTAGACACTGTACAAAGAGCTAACAAAAAAAGACAGTGCCTCCCCCAGAAAGCTTATAGATAGTGCACAATGGATAGAAGGGACAGACACATGCAGAGGGACAAATGGTGCAGGCTTGGGGTTAAAAGCAAGAGGTAACCATAAATAAACAGAGTTTGTCATAAAAGTAGAAGTCTCAGCTCCCTACCTCCCTAGCCAACTGGTTTTGTTGCAAGTAGTCTAAGCCACAGAAATTCACTTAAGAAGTTGTATTGGTATTTTATTACTTATGGTTGTCTAAAATGGAAATAATGGTAAATTATCAACGAGCTTAATGCAAGGTGGCTACAATTATATTTCTGCCAGCTTCAAACTGTATGTTGGAGGATTGTATATAATTTATATATAGATCATTAACTATGAAGTACTGAACAATAAAAATGTTTATTACCATAACACAGGACTAAAAACCTCTTGACGCACTATACCCCAGTGGTCTTGAAACTGGGGCACACCCCACAAGGGGTCACGGAGGAACATTTTGGGGGTGTGGTAGCACCAAGGCCAGCCCCCATGGGGAGCAGGGAGGGACTGCCACCCATCCCTGCTCTGCCCCCAGTTCTGCTCTGGCCCAGCCACGGCCCTGGCACCAGGCCACAGCTCTGCTCCGAGCACCGGCCCCAGACCTTGGATCCCAGTCTGGCTGTGGCTCCACACCTGGTTGCAGCCCCGGCTGCCAGTCCTGACCATAGCCTGGCCATGGCTCCACTCCTGGCCCTGGCCCTGGCCCCAGCCGCATCCCCAGCCTCTGCACCTGGAGGCCGCTCTGCTCCTGGCCCCAGACCCAACTCCCACTGCAGCTCTGGCACAGCCCCTGGCTCCTGGACCAGCTGCGGCACTGGCCCCAACCTCAGCCCCCTTATCCCTGTCCACACACCTCCAGGAGCCGTGGCTCCACTCCTGGCCTGGCTTCCAACCATGGCTCCATGGGGACGGGTCACAGACGGGGTAGGGTGGGACGTGACATAAAAAGTTTGGGGCCACTTCTATAGACTGTAACCAAAAAGAATGACATAAAGAGATGGGATTTATAAACTTTAATTATTTAATAAAAACATAGGGAGAACACACAATGCTGCCATAATGAATTAATTAGATAGCACTGATTGCCAGTAATTGGCTACTGGAGGTAATTTTGATTTAAAACCTGGTGGAGGGTATTTTATTCTACGGGATATTTAAAACTGCAGATGGCAGGGAAAATGCAACTTGTGTTAGGAACACAATCTAGGAAGTCAATATAGAAATAGGAATCAAAATATCCATAAATTAGAGTAGAAATATCTCTTATTGGAACAGCTTGGAGACTTTTTAATAGATAACTTCTCAAATAGGAATATGGGAAAAACAGAAGTGGGTTGGCAAAAACAAGAGAATTTGAAATGTTAACTGCAATTTTAGCTGCTATCATTGATTTTTTGCTTTGAAGGCAAATGCAGTGGAAGAAAAAGAATAACGTTACATGAAAAAATGATGCCTGACAAATTATTTATGAGAAGTAAAAAAAAAATGGGGAATTCAATTTATCTTGATATATGAAAGGAATTCCATAATGCTGATTTGCTTTAACACAGAGGATATAATACTAAACTGTTGAGGCATAAGCTTTTAGTTTAATCTTTTACCGTAGCTGGTCAAAGCACTGACACTCACCTCCTTTAAATTCTGTCTGTCTAGCATAGTAAAGAGAGACAGAAGTAAGGATATGTATATTAAATAAAGGAATCCAAAAGTGTTGGATGAAATTTAGAAAGGAAAAGATGGATTTTGCAAAACTGAATAGAGTTAT
>NW_020664368.1:11280884-11308938 GCF_002925995.2 Terrapene triunguis | reverse complement strand
TTACCATGGCCCTTTTGTGGTTAGGTATCATATTTGTTATTTCTCTTCTAACTGGTGATTTTGGTTCTTCCCAAGTTCCAAGTTGTGGTGTACCTGTTAAGTTTATAAGAGTTTGAACTTAGGAAAGCCTCTATGTCAACCTGCAACCTCTATGTCACAGCCATATATGGACCTTAGGCTTTAGCTCATTACCATGTATCTAGGTGAAAGGTCCCAAACATATGTATGCTAACCTTGCCATAGCTCAACATACAGGATGTGGCCTGCAGGTCCCTTGTGTTATATCCAAAATATATTCTAATATAAACCTATAAACCTATGATAATAAAACAATCAAATCCATAAGAAAATACAAAACATAAAAGATATATAGGGAAGCAAGCAGGCTAGCCTTAGATGAATCTCATGTACATGTTATGTACGTCAGTTTATTGCCAGGACACTTCTGTGGTTGACTCATGTGCCTGTGGTCAGAACTTCCCCTTAAACTCTATTTTCAACTCCCCAAATACTTGGGGTTTTCCATTAGGCCGTTTATCTGTGCAAAACTTATCTGTTCAAAGTTCATAGGCCTTAGGCTAACTTGCTGAAGCTAATGTCTTACAGGATACAGGCCTGTAGGTTTCTTGCATTACTGATGAATAGAAGGCAAAGCAGAATATAATGCAAAGCAGTAAATATAATAAAGGCAAACTAGCCCACAGGGCTACAAGAATGAGGGAGTCCCATATCTGAATGTCCTCTAGCCCAGTGGCTAGAGCATGCATGATGAGTTCTCTCTCTTTATATCCATTCTGCCTCTCAGGTGTGTGTGTGGGGGAGGCGGGGGACAGGACTTGAGCCAGGGGTCTTCCACATCCCAAGTGAGTCCCCTAACCACTGGGCTAAAAGTTACATGGAACTGCCTTTGCTCCTGTCATATTGTTTAAATTCATGTACAGGGTCCCATCCAGCAGGCAAGCACTGAGCACACTTACTGGATTGTGTACCACACGTGAGTTAGGTGAAGTTATGTTTCGCTTTCCCCAGTTCATGAATGGCTCTGGGGTTTCAGGGTCCAGACACCTGACCTGGATCTGCAGTGAGCATGCTCGGAGGCAGAAATATAGGTAGCTAGGGAACTTTTACTGCAAATATTTAAGTGCTGAGCAAGTTTAGGTGCATACAGCATTCTGCGGCAGTTGAGCAGGGGTTTTGTGTATTCCATTTGGGCCTAGTTCTGGGATTCAGGTGCTTAAAGTGGCAGTTACGTGCCTAAGTTCTTTTGTGAATCTAGCTCTGAGTCTCTCTGTCTCAGTTCCCTATCCTATAAAATGGGGATAATAGCACTTGCCTATCTCACTGGGTGGTGTAGGGATAAATACATTAAAAGATTTTACTGGTACTAAGGGTGGGATCCATGAAGGGACTTAGGGGTTGCAACAGCGAGTGTCACACTGCCTAATATTTAGGTTACAGGAAACATCACAGGAACAACATTGTGATCCACAAAGGCTGAGTTAGATGCCTAGGCTCCCTATACCAGGGATCGGCAACCTTTGGCACGCGGCTCACCAGGGTGAGCACCCTGGCGGGCCAGGCCAGTTTGTTAACCTGCCGCGTCCACAGGTTCAGTCGATCGCGGCTCCAACTGGCCACGGTTCGCCATCCCAGGCCAATGGGGGCTGCGGGAAGTGGCATGAGCCGAGGGATGTGCTGGCTACCTCTTCCCGCCACCCCCATTGGCCTGGAGCGGCGAACCTTGGCCAGTGGGAGCTGCGATCGGCCGAACCTGCAGACGCGGCAGGTTAACAAACCGGCCCAGCCCACCAGGGTGCTTACCCTGGTGAGCTGCATGCCAAAGGTTGCCGATCCCTGCCCTATACAATGAACAGGGAGAGATAGGCACCCTAAAATGCAATCCACACATGCCATCGTGCTAGGCACAGAGCCACCTAAGCAAGCCAATGGGAGATGCTGATGAGAGGCATGTGCTAAGGCTGCCCCTCTCATGGAGATAGACATCTAAGTCCAGGCTCCAGGGAGGAGCCTAGCTCTACTTGTGATCCACAAATGTGATAAACATGGAGTCAGGCAGCTTAATCACTTAAGCCACTTCTTGTGGGAATGGGTTAGGCTAGGCACCTGCCTCGCTCTATACAAAGCAACCAGAGGAGGAGGTACCCACCTTATAACTTTTATCCCAATACTCTAAGGAGAGTGCTCTAACCACTAAGCTGTGGGATATTCTGATGTGGGGTTCTCTCTGTTTCTCCCATTGAAGTTGTTCCACAGTGGACAAATAATGAAAGAGTAATTGAAGAAGCAGGAGGACTGGACCCAGGGTCTCCCTTCTCCCAGTTTGGTTCCCTCACTACTGAAATATTGAGACATATTTGTGTTTTCTCTCTCTCTCCCCCTCTGATCTAGTGACTATTTAAGTATTTAGCTGCAGTGGAAAATACCAGATCAACAGACAGAGAGCAAAAGAGACTATAACTCTGTAGTCCAGTGGGCAGGGAATCCATCTGGGTCCAGTCCTCCTGCTCCAATAATTCTTCCTGTGTTTATCCACAGGGGAACAGCTTCAGCAGGAGAGACTGAGGAAGCCTTACAGCAGACTATCCTGTAGATCAGGGTTAGAGCACTTGCCTGAGGGGTAAGAGACCTGTGTTCAAATCCAATCCTCCCTCCCCCGCTGGCAGAAGGGAAGGGAATTGAATCTGTCTCCCACCCCACCCCACCCCACCCATCCCATCCCAGGCAAGTGCCCTAATCACTGAGCTAAAGGTTATAAAGTGGGTGCCATCACCATCTCCAGTATGATTTTGAATTGGAAGTGATATGGTAGGCAGCCTCTGAGCATGCCTACCAGACTGGGTCCCACACACAGCTTAGGTGATTAAATGGCTATTTTCCCCCTGGTTTGTGAATTGCTCTGGGGCTTAGGTGGGAGATAGTTTTCTGGATTCCTGGAGTTGGCCAGCGATGCATGTGCTCTGGGGTCTAAAACTTAGATGCCTCGGAGGGAACTTTACAGTAGAAAGATAGGCACCAAGTCAGTCTAGCTGCCTATAGGGTTAGGCAGCAGCTAAGCAGAAGGTTTGTGGATTGCAGTGGGCCACACACAGAATCTTAGAGACCTAACATTGGTGCTTCGGTGTCCAAATGGCTTTGTGGATTGCACTCTCAGATATTCTAGAAATAGGGGCCAAATAAGTAGCGTAGATAAATAGTTTACATTTTTTTTCCATTTAAAAAGTGATTTCTTCTTAAATAGAAGGGATGCAAATTGCAGAAAAGAAAATAATAAAAGGTCTTCTGGAAAACAAATTCTGAATTTGGCACAATTTTGTAAGTCATTTACATATCTGACATTATTTTATATTCTGCCTAGTAAATACCCAGATGCCAGGCTCCACAGTAAAATAAAATTAACTGTGACTGAATGCCTGGACCTCCACTTTCATGTCTTGGAACTTTTTACAATTGATGCTAATCATAATTAAGTTAGGTTAACTTACCATCCTCTTGGGGATGGAGGAGAAATACTTTACAAAGTGAGGGAAATCTCAGACCTTGCCTTACATCATAAATTGATTATAATTAACAGTCTCCCTTTTCCTGTTACACATGGTGCTGGTGACTTGTAACTGTCAGACATAGAACCAGACCCTGGGTTAGAGATAAACAGCCCAGAGAACAAATCTGGGGGGAGGGTGCATGTGTGTACATGGAAAAGTGGCATAAAACACACCTGTGCACTCACCTGATCCTCCTTCTGCTTTGTGCCAAAGGGCAAATCCCCTGAGACCTACTTTAACTTACACAGAGCTGTAAAGACCATGAGGTGTGAAAAATACAGCTGAGGTTTGCTGTAGTGTTTGTGGAGTCCGAACTATGTATTTCCTTAATTATGACCCCTTTCTTCTGTGACACTGTAAGCAGGGAGTTGAATGGCATAAGACAGAGGTGGCCAAGCTTACCGGTCTTCTAAGCTGCATACGACAATATTCAGACTTTCGAGAGCAGGGGCACATCTGCTGGGAGCCAGGGCTTGGGGCTTCAGCACTGCAGGATGTGCGTGACAGGGTGTGGGCCTTTAGCCCTACTCCTGCTGAAGCACTGAGACCTGGCAGGTGCGCCCCACAGGGCTGAAACCCTGAGACCTCCTTCCCTGTTGGGCAGAAGCCCCGAGACCCCTCTCCTCAATTGGCAGAAGCCCCTACCGCACCACCCCACTGCAAGGCAGAGGTCCCTAGCTCCCTTGCCCCCACCCAGTCTGCTAGGTCGAGAATGGGGGAAAGCTGGGGGGCTCTGTGAGCCACACTTTAATGGTAAAAGAGCTGCATGTGGCTCACGAGCCACAGTTTGGCCACCCCGGCATAAGAGCTCCCATGTGGGAGCTAGGGCACCAGAGAATTGGCCTTATAATTGTATCCCCTCTTTAAAAAGTCTCTTTTGAATTAAGATTTTTTTGCTTTCTTTTTTAGAAAAGGGAAACTTTCTCACAAGCTCTGATTCCCAAATAAGAACTGGAAGTCCCATCACTTGGGATGTTTAAAACTTGGCTTATCTAACCACCAGAAAATAAGAGGGAACAATTGCACATAGGTAAGAGTCTCTTTCATCTCAACATGTACTTTTCATTCTTAATGGAAGGAGATTTTAACACTCTGCATCCCTCTCAAGTCCTTTACACCTACTTTTCACAGGCCTCATCTAGTACAAAGCAGAGGAAGATTAGGTCATGCTCTATGATTCTCTTAACTATGCGGTATTTATATATGGCAGCCTCCTAGACCACATTCCACAGACTTGATCTATTGGTCTAGTTCTGATACCAGTGAAATCAATGGGAGTTTTACAATGAAATTCTCTGAGAACTGGATTGACTCCTACCTGAGTAACTGGGAAAAGGCCGAGAATCTGCTGAAGCCATCATGTATAGGGAGAAAGAGAGAGAGAGAAGTAATTGATCTTTTCATTCTCTGATTTCTGTTTTTGTGTGACCTGCATGGCAAATGTCAACACAAATTCCACTGAAATCATGTTAGAAAAATCCATCTAGCAAGTCACTTTTTTGCATACTCAGCTATTTTTGCTAACAAATACAAATATTTTAGCAATTTCAATTAATTTTTTTCTCAAAGTAACAGGGTCTTTCACTGTAACCTGGAACAATTTAATCTTATAAAATGAAGTTTATCATATTATAACTGGGGAAAAATAGATCTAAAATGTGATCCATATTACAGTGTTTTTGCCATTCTGTAACTAAAATGCCTTAAGCTATTCAGTCCTATTTGATAGCTATTAAAGTTATTAACAAAAAAAAAAATTGGATAAGGATTGACAACTTTGTGTCAAGTTTCAGTCTATTGCAGTTTCAAACAGTTGCCATATTAAACTCTGAAACTTGTGTTTTTAATAGAAACACTAACTGTAGGTCAACTCTAGTGCAGTCAATTGCATTGAGCACAGGGCTAAGAACAAGAAATTTTCTGAGTTGTAATCTTGGCTCTTACAATGACTTTCTCTGTTTGCTTTAGGCAAGTCACTTTAACTGTCTGCTTCACTATAATCATACTTTCCTGCTTACTTCACGTTCTTATAGTGTGGATTAATTAGCTAACAGGTATGGAGAGTTTTGAGAATATGAAATGTTAAGTATTATCATTATTTGGAAATGCTATCTAGTAGTTGGTATAATAGAACAAATATTTACAAAACCAGTGTAAGAAATTTACCAACTCTTCTAAAAAGCTGGAGTGGATTTGGCTGTTCATTTTACATTAAAAAGCACCAGTGTGTAATGTTCACAACCATTGCAGAATCTACCCTAGATTCTTAAGACTTGGGGATAATCCCTTTGCCTGTGTATGACCATGCAGTTTCTAACTTTCATTTCAACCATGAAAGTTAGACAGACATAATTTGAATAGTGTTACTTCATCTCTCATCTTGATCCACCCAAACCTACTGAGTTTGGATTCTAAATATAATTATTGACAGTGCTCCAGTCCTTTTTTTTTTTTTTTTTAAGTGCTAGAAATTCCCTGGACTCAGCTCCCGGTTCTGGAAGGACAGCTGGTGTCTCAGCAACCTGTCCAGGTTACCAAGCTGTCATCTCTCTTTCCAGAGTGGGCCCAGAAGTGAAAGTTGTGAAGGAAGCTGTGTGAGGAGATGGCGTCCTTTCCTCTTCAGCTTCCAGGAACCCTCCAGAAGGAGAGATGGTGGCTCACTAACCTGTGAAGGGTAAAAAGCCGCCATCTCTCTTTCTGTCAGAAATACAGGAATGCCATTGCAGCTCAAAAAAAAAAAAGTGCTGGAAGGATGTTCTGGAACATTCCGCTATGACTTGAGAGTTGATTACCAACTTACTTTTATTTTAAGACAAAGCTTCTCTGCTACTGTATGACACTATGTTGCTGTCATTTTGGTGGAGGATAGAATGTACATCTTCAGTCATGTTATATTTAGGTCATTCAGTACTGCTTATTGCTAAAAAGGAACCTGTCATGAGCAGTTGAAATGTTGCACTGAGAAAATGACCTAGTCATACTTTGTTATTATCACTTTTTAATTAATGCTTTTAGAATTTAATTCCTGAACCACTGAAGTCAATGGGAAATTTGCTATTAATGATTGCAGTAGTCATAGATAAGTGTGAAAGATGGGTGGGCTGTTCTTTAAGAATGTTGGTTTTGCCAACCAATAAACAAGCATTGTAATCTTTGTATTCCTATAGCTTTCTTAAGACACCATTTTCAAAAGGCTGTACAGGTGCAACTGGCCAGTTGGGTGTCAATATAGGGGTTTAGTGGGATTTACACATCCAGGACATTTTCAAAATTGGGTTTGGGGAATTTAAAGATGTCATAGCATCCTGGAAAATGTGTCCTTCAAGGTGGTGGGGTTGGGATGTGGTTCACAGGATGGGATCCCAAACTGTATTTTCAGAATCGCTCAGCAGCAATAAAAGACTGTCCCTGGTACATAGAATTTAGTGAGAGCAAATGCACAGCCAAGCTGGGAAGCAAGAGAATGAGCCCAGGAAGCAGTACCTCATTGGGTCTCCTGCAGCATGTGCACCCCTAGAGAAATACCAAATAGACACAGACTGATCCACATACATAGCCTCAAATGGCACCAGTTCAGTCCACTGAGGGACGAAGTACATGTCACCAGCTCTTCTGTTAAGCTAGAAGAAAATGTGCTTAGTAAGAAAATGATGGACCCAAAGGCATAATTACAATGTAAACAGATTTTTAAAAAATAAATATTTGGATAGTGAGGAGAATAAAAAGTGAGTGTGAATGGAACAAGGTCTGTTGATAATATTTATAGTGCCCTTTGTGATGCTGGTGCACAAGATTGTGTAATTTGTCATTTTCTGTTAGGCTTTTGTGAGATGGCACTGAAGCAACCTTAAGATTCAGCTTCTGGTGCTGTCTACTGTAACGTGGGCACTTGGTGATACCAAAGTTCCACATGCCTCATCCATGATTGATGATCACTGGACGGGAGAGCTTTCCATAGGTGTAGATATCTTTGTGTTTTAAGCCATGGAAGGTGTTCAGATTCTATGGTGGAGGGATATTAAAAAAACTACATAGATAGTTATGTAGATTAGATAATAACGTTGAGAGGTAGAAAGTGAGCACAAGGATTTTTTTGTATCGAAGAAGCACCATGGATTGCTGCAAGAGTTGATTGGGATATGGAAATGATAGCATCAGTACACATGGCTACATCATACTCCACGAGTGGGTGAAGGATGCAACCCTTAGGAAACATGTAGGTACAAGCCAAGTAGATTTTGAAAAATCTCCACACGGACTGCTGTGGAACATGCCTTCTCCGCTAGGAGGGTACTATTTTTTCCCATGAATTCCCCTAAAGCAAGGTCCAGTACAAAGGCATAAACTCTATGCATGGAGGGGAGTACAAGTATGGGAAATATGACAGCACATAGGAACAAAATCACTACTGGAAGCATATTTTTTTAGATGCAAGCACTTTCCACATTTCACTTTGAAAATTATCCTGGTTTTCTGAGCACTCAATACTGACCACTTAAATAATCTTGAATAATACCTAAAGGGGAATTTTGAACATTCCTCTTAGCATCTTCTGGCATTTTTAACATCCCTTTTCCTCTCTTAGGGGTCTCTGTAAAAGTGCTTATTTATAGAACCCCTGTTAGAAAACATGAATATGAGCAACTCAGACTGTTGCTGAGGGCAAATGAGATAAAACAATTGTAAAATCACTGAGAATAAAGAACATAACTGGAGTAACTGACAATACAAAAAGGTATAAAACATTCTGTTACAAAATAAAAAAATGAAACACATTGGATCCTGGCTTTGTAATGCAGACTATTACACATTCAAAGGAAACAGAGTGTTTAGATGGAAATTAGGTGACTCAGAATCTGACTTGATTTAAACCTGTACTACCAGAGCAGGAAGGGGGGGGGGGGGGGGAAACACCTAAACTAAACAAAAACCAAGTCACATTTCAGTAAAAAAGAATATGCCAATTTACATAGAGGAAGATATAATAAAACTAACTGAAAGTAAAATCTATTACATTGCTGAATAATATCCCAAAGGAAATAAAAGGTGGAAGCCCCATTGCATGGAACATTTTAACCTAAACCAATCAAAACACTGTGAATGCACAATAGTGAACAGCCTTCAATTGGTAAGGCTTTAGATTAGATAACCTAATATGCCTTTTCTGTCTTTAACTTCTCTGAATTTATTGCAGATTAAACTAGCATCGGGACATGGTTCTAGTGCTCAGAAAATAATATGTAAAGAAATTGAATCACTAATGCTGAATAGAGACAAGAACAACAGATTAAAGAGTATCCTAACAAGTCTGTGAATACCAAGTTTTCACTATAAACATGTGCCATACACTGCTGGAATAAAACTAATATTGGAAATTAATACCAGGTATCAGTAGAGATTGGATAAATCTGTTCAGAAACATTTGTGTACTTACTTCCTTAGTTACCTCACTATACTCAGCATGTAGTTCTATTAAAGGATGGAATGATTTGGACTAAACACCCAATTCTCTAGTTCATGGGAAATACAACTTAACTGAAGACTCACTCTTACTTGGGGTCCAATTCTGTGAGGTGCTGAAGACCTTAAATGCTCACAGGATTAGGTTCATAATTCCTGCAAGAAATCCTGACATAGCTATGGGAAAGGTATCATGAGATCATTGGCATCAGGTGTAACACCAATTAATGTACAGTATTTTATTAAAAGAAAGATTGAAATCTAAACCCTTTTGAAAATATTTAAGGAATAGTAGGGGGTGGGGGTGGGGAGGAAAGGGGAAAGATTAACTTTTTCCAAAGGCATAAAGCTTCCTGATGAAGGGAAATATACATATCAGACTCTTAAAATAGGTATCTTTAGAACCCAACGAATGCAGAAATTTCCCTTTTGTATCAGACCAATGGTGTTTCAAGCCTGGTATCCTGTGCCAGTGGCCTATACTTGAGGTTTCAAAGGAAAGAGAATTTCCCATAATGCATCTGTGCAACCCCATAATGTATCTAGTTAATTGTGCAGTTCTGTAAAGAGTGAAAATTCCCTCCTTACCCCTAGAGTTTTGTATGTAATTTTTCCATATTCTAGTTACAAATATTATTATTGGCCATAAAATTAGATTGCCTTTCCTCCAGAGTGGTTTTCAGATTTCTGATCTTGGTCTTTTTTTTCCCCCTGGCTTCATCAGAGCTGAATATGCATTTGGCACAGAGCAATTAGTACTACTATATTGCACAGCACTGTCAATGTTCCCCATATGCACTGGCCAGGGATTAACTTGATTTCACACTTTATAATGTGCTTCAGCAATCCCATGTAATTCAGTATATTCTGAATGAAAAGAGTTAGTTAATTTACATACTGTTGCCATTGCTTTGAAAAATATGGGATAAGATCTTGCACATTCCTTTTAATTTAAAAGAGAATTCAAATAAAAATACAGGTAAGGAAATAGCCCACCTGCTATAAAGAAGTCCTACTGTCAACATAAGGTACCTGAGACCAGTGGATATACAGCACAGAATGTGTTTAAAATTTCAGCTACATAGTCTGATGTTATGTCATGGTTTGTTGCACATTTGATAGGATAAGCCACAGTCAACTTATTAAATGTCACATGTCACAAATATGAAGGCTTCAGAAAAGTAAATACTGTACCTGTTTCTTGCAAATATGTGACCCCACTTAAGGATGTATTTCAAATCAACTATAAATAATTTACATCCCTGCAAGGCAGCACAGTTTAAGAACACTATACAAGTCTAAAACACATGGATGGTTCTATTCAGAAATGTTAATTGTGACTATTGAGATGCTCAAAATGACATTGCTGCACCTTTCGTACATTTATTTCTGTAATTGGATTTTCTGCTTTCTCATTGCTGACTCCACACTGTTCTATTTCTCCTTTGCAAGTTAGCCAATCATTCTACCACACTGAATCACAGGAATTTTTACTTTGATACATTTTAAGTACATATTTTTGCCTTTGTTTAAATAGTGCAGATTCCAAAATTCCAGGTTCTATTTTTAACTTATTTCTTGTGAAGGTGCCAGAACAACAGCCCTGGAAATCAAAATGTTCTATTAGAAACAGAACAGGTACAACACACGCTTCCCATTTGGCCCCAGTAATGTGTCTTAAGCATGACTTAGACTGACCATCTATACCTCTTAATGTTAGAGGGTAGTCCAATCTAAATGTCATTCAATCATTAGACTATATTGTGGTGAATAATTCAGAGGTGTCATTTATCCTGGTGATTTTGTGATTTGGTCACAAAAGAGAGTGGGCTGAGATCACTAGCTTGTTTTGCATAGAACCAAACAGCCATAAGAGAATAATGATTTATGACCACTACTGACCTACGCTGAATTTAAAATAATGTACTAGCACTAAATAAAGGCTGTGTGGTCTGTTGCCAGTCTCATACTCATCCAGAGTTCCACAAGATTCTTTTTGTGGAGGTAGTATATTATATGACATAAATTGTAAAATCTACTACTTTGCAGCCCCTAGCCAGCTGAGCATTACAGCTCTGTAGCTTTTTCCATATCAAAAGACACCAGATGTGTTGTGATTTTATCTGTAGTGACAAAATATAAGATGATCCATGCTGCCTTAATTCTGTTCTCTCTTTCCCTTCCCCCCCCCACCCATGTAACAAGAGAACCATTCCAGCTTCAAGAGCAAATTTACAAAGCAGTGTGCAGCTTTATTTAGCTGTGCAACTTGAAAACTTTCCGATACCCTTTGAAAACAGGTAATACTCTCTAAAGGTGAATGTGAGGGGGCTAGTGGTTTTCACACTTGCCTCTACCACTGACAAGTTGTGTGATTTGGGGAAGTCACTAAACCTCTCTGTGACTCAGGGCTTGTCTACACTTACCGGAGGGTCCGGCGGCAGGCAATCGGTTTTCTGGGATCGACTTATCGCGTCCAGTGAAGATGCGATAAAATCGATCCCTGATCGCTCTGCCGTCGACTCCGGAAATCCACCGCGGCAAGAGGCGGCAGCGGAGTCGGCGGCAGGGGTCGACTTTCCCCCGTCCTCACCGCCAGGTAAGCCGACCTAAAATACGCAACTTCAGCTACGGTATTCACGTAGCTGAAGTTGCGTATCTTAGGTCGGACCCCTGCTGTAGTGTAGACCTAGCCTCAGGTTTCAGAGTGGTAGCTGTGTTAGTCTGTATCAGCAAAAACAACAAAGACGACTCCTCGTTTTTTCTCTGTGACTCAGTTTTCCATGGGAATAATAATACTAACTCACCGAGGTGTTGGGGGCATTAACCAATGTTTGTAAAGCACTTTCAGTTCCACGGTTCTGGTATACTCTCATTTATATGCATTACGGACATGCAGGGGAAGTATCTATTTTAAAAGAATTCAACATAATGTCACAGGAGGCTGGAAAACAAGGACTCTGTATTAGAAATAAAGCCAAGCTAATAATGTCACTAGCTGTGTTTTATAAAGAAGCAGAGCATTGATTACTTTGCTTAATTTTAAAGCCCTGAATGGCCAGGGACCTGACTACTTGAGAGATGGCCTCTCTCCTCATGCCACAACATGGAAGTTTAAGATTGGTAGAGATGCTTTTGTTGTCAGCTTCTAAGGTTGGACTCTTCAAGAACAGCTCCAGAACTCTCTATGTAGTCTGAAACTTACTCTTATTAACTGTCCACTGCACCCTCAACTGGCAGCCTTCAGAACATGATATGTTTGGTTTGGCAGTTGAGTAAATTTTCAGAATCTTTTTTCTGATTTTTGTGGGGGTTTCATTCTGTTTTTGCTAATTTTGGCCATTTGATGACTTGCATATTGTGGATTCTAGCACCGATGGATTTCCCACTATCCATCATAGATTGCACTGCATTATTTTTAACTTTGGAATAGGTTTTGTTTCAGTACTTGTATACCAAGGAAACAGGCTTTAGAAAAAAAACAACATTTTATCATCTATTTCTGGTACTCATCTGGATCCCCTTCCTGTAGTATCTGAGCTCCTTATAATCTTTAATGGAATTATATTCACAACACCCTGTGAGGTAGGGAAGCACTATTATCCCCCCTTCCCCCCCCCCCCCACAGGAGGTCCTGAGAGATACAGAGAGATTGAGTGGAATGACTTGCCCAAGGTCATGAAGGAAGTCTGTGGCACCTCAGAGAATAGAATCCTGGTCTTCTGAGTTACAGGCTTGCACTCTAACCACTGAATCAGTCTTCCTTTCTATTAAAAATTATTTTAAATCACTCATGAAGTGTAGCATTGGTCTTGTGTGCTTTCATTCATTTAATGTAGGTGTCTTTTATTTGTTTGTTTGCTTGCTTGCTTATCTTCTATTAAAGGAACCCATAATTTGCACCAAATTGTATTACTTCAGGAGCAAATTCTCATGCCAATAAGGCCACTCTTGTGCTTCATAAATTGGCCCAAAGCCAGTCAGCGATAGTCAGAACAGGATTCCTATGTGCAGGGAAACTCTCTGATGGTGACAGCTGTGCCTGTACTCCCTGCCACCTGCTGTAAGGGAAAGGAGGAGGCATCTTGGGCTTGTGTCACATGAGTGGGGCATGGAGAAGGTGGGAAGGGTGGAAGAAGTATGATGGAGCTTCTGAGCACAGTTTGGATGGAGTGGAGAATCAGGGCCCCAACTGTCTGAAATTAAACTGTGGCTGATGAGAATCCCATTCTCATGGGTCTTTGATCCTCTCTCCATCTGTTGCCTCCGGTGTCATGTCCAAGAAATTGTACCACACAGATAATTTGATAATCTGACCAGATCTCCTCAAAATGTGTTTTGGGATAGAAACTCTTTCTGGGTTTCCAACTGTCAGCCCATAAGATTGTTAACTTTTAAATGCATAAAGTCTTTTTCAGTCATCATACAGTTGATTGGCCAAATGTCCTATATAAATGTTATTCAGTTGGATGGCCAGACTCCAGGTTTCACACTGGTTTCTGCCAGAGTAGCTGCTGGCAGATGCCCACTGTGATGGAAAGTCCATCAAGATAAAGCATATGGCAGTAGAAAACAACTTCAGCCTCCTTTCTACTGTAGATGGCTTACACAGCCCAAAAAGTGAGTGGCACTAGCTGGGAAAGTAGCAGAGCGAAGGCAGTCTGGGGAGATTCTAGTTCATTGTATTTCCTTCAGTAATCTCCACTAACAAGACTCTTATAGAACCCCAGTAACAAATCTAACCTACACCCTAGTGAAAACCCTGCTGAAGTTACATGGCCTGCCTTCATATAGGGTGAATTCTGGTTGAGGAATGGGGATATTATGCCAGGTGTCTATATGTGTGGTCAATGGAACTGCAAGTGCTCTGCTCAACACACTGAAACAAAGGGCATTTATATGCAAGTGTATATGTGCCTGATTATGTTTGTAAGGCAAAAATTTACAGAAATCAAAGCCTATTGCTAGACTTATTTAGGCTTTTAAGTGACCTATTTTTTCAAAAGTGCTGAGCACCCACCAGCTCCTATTGACTACAAGTTGTTACATGAGATTTTTTATCTTGTGTAAATTTGCAATTTTCTGGTCTCCTAGCCAGGAAATAATAAAAAAAAACCACTTGATTTTACAGTATATGATACCAACAGCTGTTAAGAAACAATTGGGTTCTTAGAGAATTTGATGGCTGGCATCAATTCATAAAAAGATGTGCACCATCTCAGATTTACTACTTGTATGTTTAAAATATGAGATCCATTAGCTTTTTATCTGCCTGTATCTCTTTATTTTTGTTTAGCTTCTGATTTTTTCTCTTTTGGGTGAATAAACACCTCATCTGTGTGTGCATGTTTAACAGCCCTGTAGAGACCATTCTGAGACTATTCAAATGCACTTGAAACATGGACTTTAGGAATGATGCTCAGGCATGCCGTAAATGTATCATGCCATTTGGAGTGTCCCCCCTAGAGGAAAATGGGAGCTGCTCAAAGGAAAGCCATGGAAGATGAGATCTTATGACAGGAGACACCACCACCACTCTGTTTGGAGCATCTCACCTTCATGCTGGAGAGGGAATAGAGAATAATAACTTCTGAGTAGGCAGTTTCCCTCACAAGAGCTGCTGTCTACAGACAAAAGCCCATTTTCAAAAAGTGTCATCACCAGTGGTATACTAGAAGTGTGCAACCGAACACATTTACTCACAGTTACATCTTCGGGTAAAATTAGATATGTTGCTTCCACCACAAAAGGCATGACTTTGTGCCTCGTGTCCTCTCTTTAACCTGTGCAAAGGGAATGCCAAGTGGTTGTTAAGCACCAATTACTGTGGTGATTTGTTAGCACGGATATAAATAACTAAATTAAAGATACTGGAGAATCAGGTACAGAGTTTTTTGGACCAATATTTTGTGCACATTGTATTTATTTTAAATTCATGTAAGACATCTTGTACTGAGCTGGTGAATGCTATTTATAAATTGGTAATATAAGTAAAATACATTACTCGCAAGAAAAAGTGATAATGAATCTTGTACCTTTCATGCAATTATACTGGTTCATTCAATATTTACTCATACGAGTTGTGTAGTTGACCAGGCTTTCCTCTTTCATGAGATTATCCTGTCACTGTGTCCTTTATTAGCTGTTGTATACAAATTAAGCAAAAATATTTGAGTATGTGAATAAACTGGTTATCACCCCTCTCACACTGTGAAATAAAGTACTATAGAAAAAGTTGTCATAGTAAGTAATCCCTGGTGTGAACTAAAGCCTTTCCTTGTTGTTAATTTTAATTAACTAACATGCCAATCAGATTTTCAGTGCATGTGTTTTTACCCATTATCACTGTTTTTGTAGACCTTTATTTTAATCTGTGCATTATTACATCTGCCCAGCTCCTTTCTTGTGTGAGAGTATGTGTTTATTCATGCTTTGTAATTCAGGCTTTTTACAAAACTTTGAAAGATCAACAATGCCATCTGCAGGTACAAAAGAAATATCTAATAGCTCTGGAGGAATACTTGTGTTTGCTTTGGTTTTCCTTTTCTTGTTTTTCTTTTTTAACTTACTTTCTTTTACTAAATAGATGGCTGTTTCTAATTGGGGTGAATCATAGTGCTGTAAACCTCAAAAAGAAATGGCAGTTTTATTTGATTCAGATAAGCACAAGAAAGAGTCCCAAACCAAAACATTTTATCTCACCCCTTTCAGTTCAGTTCTACATGCAACTGCTGTGGTTCTGACCATTTTCTAAGATGCACATACAGAGCTGACTGTTTCTCAGTCCTTCTCTGATCTATCCAAACCACTCTGGTCTGCAAAATAGATCTGGAAATCTTGCAACAACAGGCAATCCTATTAACTTTCTGGTGTTTCTGTTTCCAGTCAAAGTTGAAAATTTTACAAGTGTTATTTAAAAAAAAAAAAAAAAAAAGTAAGGTTTCATCATTTCTCAGTTTCAAGTGGGACTAAAAGCAGCAGCATTTGGAAGGAAGAGTGTGACATGCTATAACTTTTCACTGATTTTTGTTTTACTTCAATATATATGAGATTTAAATGAGAATTAAATATTGGATGAAATCATGCCCTGACATGTACCCTATGTAAATACTTGTGAATTCAATGGGTATAAATCAAGCAGAATTTGACCAAATGATGAAAGTGTAAAAGTTGAAATTTGTTAAATGCCCCCAGAGAAAAGGCTTTTCTGCATGAATGAAATCTTCTGTTTAGGATGAAGTAGAAATTAATGAGTTTCAGCAATACTTTCACAATATCAGAGGGGTAGCCGTGTTAGTCTGAATCTGTAAAAAGCAACAGAGGGTCCTGTGGCACCTTTAAGACTAACAGAAGTACTGGGAGCATAAGCATAAGCTTTCGTGGGTAAAAACCTCACTTCTTCAGATGCAGGTGCCACAGGACCCTCTGTTACTTTCACAATAGTTTCAGACAGGATATGGAATGGACTGAGCCTCAGTAATTGTCCTAAGATAGGATCTACTGAAAAAATACTGGATAGGCAGTGTGGCAGAGGTGAGCAAACTATTGATAGGAATATTGGCTGACCTTTTTTCCCACCCATTTGAGAATTATCTGCAACCAGACTTCGATTTTCACAGATTTATTCATTACTCTGTATTATTCAATGCACACTCTATAGAAACAGATTTCAGCATCTGGGTTTTCATTAACTATTTGTTTGCAGGATCTGGGACAGGGTCAAAAGACAACTGTGCAGGCTCATTGGAGTCAGTGGGGCTCAGGGCAAGTGTGGGGGTCTTCCTTTGCGATTCTTTCTACAAGTCTTCAGCTATATTGTGCTACTTCTTCATTATGTGTGACTGGGTAACTAAGTAGCACGATATTGCTTTTGGACTGGACGACTGAAACCTTTACAAACAAAAGAAAACCAAAAGGTTTCACGGGAGCTACATGAATAATTACAGTGTGAACTTTTGGGTGGGCATATATTCGCGCAACAATTTGCAAGACAGTTTTCCATGAACATTCTTAGGAGCTAAAAATCATTTACACAAATATTTATGGAAAATAACTTTGGAATATGTTTTGTTTCATCACTTGCATACCAAGGAAACAGGCATTTGAAAAAAACATTTAATCATCATCTATCTCTGGTACTCATCTAGATTCCCTTCCCGTAGTATCTATGGTCCTTACAATGTTAAATGGATTTATGTATATTCACAACATGCTGTGAGGCAGGTAAGTACTATTATCCCCACTTTACAGATGGGGAACTGAGGTCATGCATACTGCCAAAATGAATTTAATTTTAATCCAAACAAATCTTTGCAATTTTTTTTGCAATATTTGTCCACTGTCACAATGTGATTATAATGAACAAAACACTGTTCAGGGGCCAGGAACTGAACTTCTGGGCATGCTGCTGATTCTGCCACCGACTCAAAGTGTGGCCTGAGGCAAATGAAAACCTTTCTGTACTTTACTCCCCTCAGCTGTAAAATGAGGATACAAAGGCTTGCCTTCCTCGTGTGGGACTTTTAATTAGTTAATTTTAGTTAACTGTTTTGAAGCTGTGAGGTACAATGGATTTTTAATACAGTACTGGATACACACACACACATATATGTATATATATATACACACATACACACACACAAATACATACATACATAAATACATGAGATTAACAGTCCTTTGGAAAGGTTGCAAGGCCAAATATGATTGTGAGCTGAGCTGACTTTCCTTAACAAAAGTAAACTGCTCAGAAAAGGTTGATTCAGCTGTTTACCACTCTTTAGTCCTTTTATAAAGTTCTTTGTAAATCAATATATAAGAATTTGTTCAGCTCAGAAAAAGTCAGAAGGCAGTTGAGTCATTCTCATTTTCCATGGGGGGAAGGATAGCTCAGTTGTTTAAGCATTGGCCTGCTAAACCCAGGGTTGTGAGTTCAATCCTTGAGAGAGCCACTTAAGTGATCAGGGGCAAAATCAGTACTTGGTCCTGCTAGTGAAGGCAGGGGGCTGGACTCAATGACCTTTCAAGGTCAGTTCTAGGAGATAGGATATCTCTTTTAATTTACTAGTCATTTAATTTTCTGTTACTTCTTTCAATGAAAATATGGAAGAATTAATTAAATGTCACTATGGATGATAATGATTTTAAATATAAGAGCAGCTTTTTGGTACATGTGCATGTACAAGAACAGTACATGTTCAACAGCTTCACAAAGACGTGTGCAGTAAGATGGAAAAGCACTTAGAGCAGTGGTTCCCAAACTTGTTCCACCGCTTGTGCAGGGAATGCTGGTTGGTGTACCTGCTGCGTCCTCAGGTTTGGCTGATCGCAACTCCCAGTTGCCGCGGTTTGCTGCTCCAGGCCAATGGGGGCTGCTGGAGGCGGTGCGGGCCACTGGGAGCCACGATCGGCCGAACCTGTGGACCCGGCAGGTACACAAACCGGCCCGGCCTGCCAGGGGCTTTCCCTGCACAAGTGGCGGAACAAGTTTGGGAACCACTGACTTAGAAAATTGGTCTTCTTTTCCTTATGAGAGCGTATAGAGAAGCTAGAATACCTTACAGAGAATAGTTTTTTAGTGTGAGGATATAAACACAAGGAGCCAGGCCTTAACTGCAACTAGAGAACTCTAAGGAACTCTACAACCACTTTATACATTTTTTCTAACTTAAAGATGTGCTATCATATTTTGAAATATTTGAAATCTATTGGATCCTTATTATACCTATGGCCTAGATCAGTGGTTCTCAACCAGTGGTACGTGTACCCCTGTAGGTACTCAGAGGTCTTCCATGGGGTACTCAACTCATCAAGAGTGTTTTGCAACCTGGGAGTTCCATCCTCTGACCCCCTGGGGGCTGCATTTAGGGGAGTTGCAAGTGCAGGGGCTGCATTGGGGGTAGTAAGCAGGGCAGGTGTCAGTGGGCCCGCACTACAGGAGGCCCCACGAAGCTAGGTTATGTGCTTCAGCCCCGGGCAGCAGGGCTTTGGTTTCAGACAAGCCTCATATGTGAAAAACAGGCTGAAATGCAAGTATAGTATTTATATTCCAATTGATTTATTTTATAATTATATGGTAAAAATGAGAGTCAGCAATTTTGTAGCAATAGTATGCTGTGACACTTGTATTTTTATGTCTGATTTTGAAAGCATGTAGTTTAAGTGAGGTGAAACTTGTGGTGTGCAAGACAAATCACATTCTTGAAAGGGGTACAGTAGTCTAGAAAGGTTGAGAACCACTGGCCTAGACAATAGTTAGTCCTGCCATGAGTGCAGGGGACTGGACTAGATGACCTCTCAAGGTCCCTTCCAGTCCTATGATTCTGTGATTCTATGAAAATATTTGCAGAAACAGCATTTATTTAATCATTGATTTAAAGGTATTGTATGGTGAAGATTATGAAGGAAAAAGGAATATAAGATTTTTAAGGCTCTCTCTTTACTGTATATTTGTTTCAGTACCAAAATAGGGCCCTGGTACCAGATTGTGGCCTCTAGATCCTATTTTAATATAATTAATCATTAATAATTGAATGAAATTAGAACTGACTGGAGACTTCTTGTATCCTGTGAAAATATCTCCTGTTCTCCTATCCCAGTCTCACCCTTTTCAGTTAGTGGAATTAAACTGCATTGTGTTTTAAAGTACTTCACATAACAAAATACATGGTAACACTTGTGTCAACCCCTGCAAATACTAGGTTGAGAAAGGCTAAAGTCGCTTTAAGCCACCTTTGTGCCTTCCTGTTCCTGGGCTACTCTGGGGGCTGGCATAATTTAGACAGCCTCTTGGTCCTGTCTACATTATGGCAGACTCCTTTGGGCTGCAGAGCTGCCATGAATCTCTAGAGCACTGCATGCTGCGGCTCCATTCTGTTGCCTGATCTCTTGATTAAGTATTAATTATATTGATTACTTAACAATTCCCTGGTTCTTGGCCCAAGATCAGGCCCAGAATTATTAGAATTGCTATTTAATTTGAATTCCAACATACATGATTGCAACACTCACAATTAGGAAAAACCTTCAGTATTTGTAATAGTTTTATTAGCACTGCTAGCAAAATTACAAACATCCCAACCCAGCAATATAGGTAGAGATTATACAGAATGAGCTGAACAGCCATTTCACACTATTCCTTGCAGAAAAATCTCAACCGTTAGTTATCTTCCCTGTCTTCCCACTCACCAACATCACCATTACCAGTGGTCATTATCCCAAGGTATGCAATCCAGGATAGTTTTTATAACATGCTATATCGATGCCACTATGTCTAATGCACATTCTGTAGCGCTTTTAGCCCCTTTTCCTTATTTGTATTTCCTAACCCTACTAATGTTGGGGTGCCCTTCACTTGTGGGTTATTAATCCTTTCACCTCAGATTCATTAGCATATACGTCCATTAGTTACTATGCAATTCTCATGGTCAGACATCTACTGATGACCCTAACTTAAAATATCCCAATGTGGTATAAACTAGCATCTTGTATTACCTGTCAGCAGTTTTAGTTATTACAACATTCTATCTTGTGATATTTTATGATCTAGAGGGTTACTCTTGGTTAGCTACTTATGTTAAGGTTTTTGGGGTCTTATGCCTTGAATAGATTAGCTAAACTGTTGTTTTACAGGCCTTGCAGTCTGTAGACTCATTGCATTACTGCCTTAACTTGTACCTAGATACCTATACTCTACAAACACACAAAAATCTCTCCCACCTCTAGTCCTGCCACTGACGTGAACCCCTACACCAAGGCATCCAAAGGGATCCTCAGAAGGCAGCCTTGCTGAAGGAATCCTCCCCCATCCAGAATTGGGGCCTTTAAGCCTCTTTACTCCTTGCTGGTCCTTTATTACCCAGCCAGAGCAGGTGAGGATCTCACTCTAAATATCTGAGGATTATTGAAATTAGTGTAATGAATATACAAAATTATAGACATAAAAATTAGATATGTCAAATTGTAGATACCAATATACTACATGTATATATTTGGGAAATAATCTAACTATAAAAAATTTGAATGAAGAATTAAATAAAATAAAGCAAACCTACCAAATAAAAATAAATTAAGATAGAGTGAATACTAGAGCACAAGCAGCGAGATGAAGAAAAGCAGAAGTGTGAAGTTTCTTTGGGGGCTTGGGGAAAAAGATACTGAAGAACCCTAAGTATTTTTGAGATTGGTTGTTATCCTATTTATCCATAATCTAGATCAGGGTTATGATGAACACTATTAAAGAAGATTCTTTGGTCTTTAAAAGGTGGATTAACTTTCCAACAGGAAAAGAAATCACTTTGGCATATCTCCATCTTCTTGGTTCTGACTGGAAATAAAAATGACAAAAAGACTATGAGTCACATTCTTGTTGTGTTACTCTGACCTAATTTGGCACAGGAAGCACTGGACAGGATTTTTTTAATATAATCTCTATACTGTTCTTCTTTGTGGTTAATAAAGTTAGTTCAAGATTGGCTCTGGGTCTGTGTGCTTCACACAGTAACTGTTTCCCAAGAAAGCCTAAAAGATGCAACAATTTCCAACTCATATTTGCAAAGGGTGGAGGTTCCAATAAAGTTCAGGTATATCTCTGAACTTTTAGATGGCTATCTGAACTGAATCTCTGCACTATTTTTCAATTTGCTAGTGCTAATATCAGCCCTTGTGCCTCAGGGTTTAAACTGATTGATTGCAGAGAATTAAAGGGACTTTCTCCCTCCTTTCCTATTATATCATTGCTCAGGTGCATTGCAGTGGTTTGCCTTCCTCTGATGCATGAAGTATTGCTAAATGCCTGAGGCAGCTTAGTGATGGGCTGTTGCAGTATGGCAAAGTGTCTGTTCCTAAGGATGAAAACAAGAGTGAAACATGAACTCATGTATTTGGGATGAGCAGTCCTGTACTTAGCACTGCGACATAACCCACTTGAACTGTGTTCTTTAAGGAATACTTCACATCTGGGGAGATTACATTGTTTATCCATCCTCCTTTTTGCCTAGTGTTTGAACTAAGCATATATCAACTAGATAATGGTTCATCCTCAGTCTCACTATGGTAAAATATTGACCCATTGAGCTTCCCACTGCTTAACATTTTAATATTAAAAGGGAAGTCCCTCATGGCAGCCATTGTAGTAAAAAAAAGAGGGTTATGCTAGGACTAGGCTTGGGAAATACAACTTTGAGGCAGGGTTAGTGTTATGTAAATTTGAACCTCAGTTCCCACATAATCCTCCTTGCACTCCGAATATTCCACATGGAAGCTAAAATATATCTAGCAATCTCTGGTTCAGTGTGTTGTGTATCTTCACCTGCCTAGAGACTGATATGAAGATAAGCTTTATTTCCCCGACAGCTTTTTTATTTATTTATTTATTTTTTAAGCTTTATGATTTTTATGTTTCTGGATTTATATCTGTAAAATGTCAGTGACCCCCAGCTGTAATACAATACTTAAACAACAACATAGAAGATAATTCTGGGTTAATCATCAGTGGCTTTCTCCATTCAAATTGGCATTGCAGAAAGCCTCATTATCTTCCACACACTAATCCCTCCGCCTGCCAATCTTTCTTAATGCCTGTGAACAAAAGTGGTGGATTCTGTCTAAGGAGCATTAAGATTGTCAGGAGAAGACATTGCTTCTCATGAACAACTGCCTTCTTTCACTGTTTATGCCTTTTGTTTACACATGCCTACATTGGTTCCAGCATTGTTGAAAACAATCAAGGGAGAGTTATTGTGTGAGTAGCTGACATAACATAATGAGATGAATGATTAAGGTACATCTTACCTGTATGCTTGAGAGCAGGTAACAATTCTTTAAAATGGAAAACAGAAAAACAAAGCTTTGTTAGCCTTATTTTTCTGCTATAATGTCAGTAATAAGCATTCCTTTGGGAATTTACCTCATTTTAATGCCGTGATCAGATTTAGAAAATCTGTATCAGAGTGCAAACTCTACTTTTATTTAGATGAAAAAATCCTTTAGATTGATAAATTAACATACATCCCATCAGACTGGATATCATTTTAATCTTTCAGATGCCCACATATATATGGGTAAACCGAGCACAGGGGGCTAGACTACATATATATAGTAGAAACTTTTGTTACCAGTTAACTGGCTAAACTTTTGAGATAATACCTCAGTGCAATGCACAGGGAGTTAGATATGCAGCACAACAGGAACTTCACAATTGAGCTGAGTGAATAATTGGTTTTTTTTTTTGGTTCAATGACCTGCAATTGAATCTTTTTTTTTTTCTTTTTTCTTGCTGAAACAAAAAAAGAAAATCCACAAAACTAATTTTGGGTCATAGGAAACATTTTCTTTGAGGTGACTTTTTTTTCATTTTGTTTTGTTTTCAAGTATTTTACCCTTTTTAATTAAATCTAGCTAAAATTCTAAATGAAGCATAGTTTTCAAAAGAAAAATCAAAATTTTCATTTTGAAAATTTCAAAACAAAACATTATGATTTTTAAAAGGTGTTTGATTGTTTGCATGTTTGTTTTCCCAGTAGAAACTATTCACCAAATTAAACCTGAGTTTGTGAGTAGTTTTCATCAACCCCAAACTGTGTTTTTCTGTGAATAAACTATTTGTCCAAAACAAAAACAAAAACAAAAAAATTACCAGCTCTACTGGACAACACTGTTTGCACTTAAAGCAAAGCAAGAAAAAGTTCTGATTTTGCTGGTTTCATGATAAAGTCAGGACGAGAAAGGAATTGACTTTTCAGCAATGCTGTTCCACATATTTTGTAGCTAGTGAAAAGCAGCTGTTGAGGTTTTTTTGTTTGTTTTGGTTTGTTTCTTTCCCCAGTGAATCTGCTTTACACTTAGCAGAAACAAAACTTGTGAATCACAGCAGATGAGATGCTGATTAAAGCATAAATTCTGCTTGCTGCAATGCTTTTTATTTTCTTTCATGCTGGTTCTTCTCTATGTCATCATCAGATTCTGACTCTGACTTAGAGAAAAAGTCAACTTGTGTAGGTGTCTCAGCAGTTGGAAGTAAAGCACAGAGAAACATACAGCTCTGAAAAGCAAAATGGAGACACAGACATTTGCTAATAAAGGGCCAAATCCCACTGAACTCTTACATGATATCCACAATAAGTGTGTCATGAATATTCACTCTCCTATACCTTCCTTACATTTTTGTGCATAAATCCCACCTAAGCTAAATCATCATGATGTGCACATACTTGAAATGAATAACAATGCAATTACGTTCCTGTTGCTCTAGTCCTTCAATGTCCAGTCTCCTACTTGCTGTTTTTACATCTACACATTGTGTCTTGTCTAACAATAAAGTGTGGGTTTTGGGGTTTTTTTTTGCGCAAGTGTTAGTGATCAAATTTAATAAAATCAGAGAAAGAGTTTGGCAAAGTTTCAAAGTCCACACCTTATTGTTGATCCACACACCAAACTAGGGTGAGTTGTAGAATTTAAGAAAAAAATAGTTATATTTAAATTAAATTTTGATAGATTACAAATTAAATGGGAGAGCTAACTTTGAGATACATTTTAAAAGAAAATGCAAACAGCCGACACATTGGTAAACAAAAAATGACACATTCAGAAATGTTTTGGACTTAGTTGTTCACTTTGCTGTCTTTCAGTATTTTCACCATACAATAAAGCCAGAATTTTCAAAGATGCTTAGATATGTATCTTGTGGAGAAAGCAGAACGCTCTTTCCGTGATCCTTAATACTAGTTGAATTTTCAGAGGGAGTTCTGAAAATTCATTTTTTTTTGTACTGTATAAAACATTTGGTATTTTCCTATTGCTTGTCCAACAGACTAAAGGAGTTACTTGGTGCTCTTTGTGAAGTAGTGAGTTTACCTGTTAACACTAATGGGATCAACAATCTGCTAGCTTCAGAAGGATTTATAGAAATTTTGGATCTCAATATTGAGACTGTGCAGCTTTAAAACACAAGTCGTCAAGTTCTGCCCTCAGTTACATGCAACTCTGTTGAAGTCAGTGTATCCCATTGAAGAGTGTCGGGTTACAATTTATTAGAACATTTTGGCCTACTTAGAGAAAATGATGCCTGATTTTATTAAAGACCATATCCACTGCTATGATTATCTATTTCCTCCTGCTGAGGAGACTAAGTCCAGTTCTACACTACAAACGTATGTCAGTATAACTATGTCGCTCAGAAGTGTGGAAAATCCACACCCCTGGAAAATCCACACCCTGAGTGAGACAGGTATACTGACTGAACTAACGGTTTAGACAGCACTTCTCCCATTGATCTAGGTACTGCTTCTGTGGGAGATGGAGTACCTACAAAGGGGATGAATCACTTGATGATTACCTGTTCTGTTAATTCCCTCTGGGGCACCTGGCACTGGCCACTGTCAGAAGACAGGATACTGGGCGAGATGGACTTTTGGTATGACCCAGAAGGGCCATTCTTATGTTCTTATGTACACCGATGGGAGAAACTCTCTGTCACACTAGGTAGCATCTTCATTAAATGCTACAGAAGTGCAGTGCTGTAAGTATAGACAAGCCCTTATTAAATACGAAGGTCCAAGATGACTGTTATGCAGCCATTTTGGTAGAATATTATGCAGATTTAATGGCCTCTGCTTCTGACACATTCACTGTCCCCAGAGTAATCTCCTTTTACTTGCTAGAAAGGGTGTAGCAGGTAAGACATAAATAGAGTATCAACAAGCAGTGTGCTGATCTGTATAGCATGTGAAATAAACTCTGCTCCATTGAGCAGCCAACTTACTTGAAGTGATGTGCAAGAGGAGTTATACATGAGGTGTATTGTGGAGATATTTCATGCTAAAAACAGGGTATTAAAATAAAATAATATGTTGCATGTCTTCAATTTTTTTTCAAAGAAATAAGAAAGGTGAAGAAACATTTAGAAAGTAGTTAAGTCTTCCTGTATGATGCACCATCCTGCATTCTAAATTTGACATGGAAAGACTGTTTGTTAACCCTCCTATTGTGACACACACATATTTTAAAGGTAGGCAACAGTTTTATAAAAGAACTTCTGTGAAAGCTGACACATCACTCCCTTGACTTTCTAAGTTTGCAATAATATTGCATTTGAGGAGGGGGTTTCAGAAAGTTTAACAGAATTTGTCAACCTTTAATCATAACGATCAATCTCCTGAATTCAGGTGGATAAGTTCCATTTCAACAAGCTTGATTCCAATGAGAGCTGAAAACTTGTGTATGTGACCTGTAAATGTTATCACAAACAGTAACAGCGTTTGACAAATGGTCTAATCACTAGAGTGTAGATCAACCCATTTTTCTTGTTACAATAAAGTGTCTCTTCTAAGAGTGCATATGGATTTATACTTTTTTCTGAATTTATATAAAATTTCAGATACATGTTAACATTGCTTTAGCCTAAAAAAGCTGAAATGTTACACAGGACAAATGTTTGTTCTATATTACCGTATATTGTTTTCAAGGGTTCAGGCACTAACAGTTCCTTGTCTCCCTTGTGTTACTTGCCATTATTTAAACATGTCCAGCCTCCCTTCCATAAAAAAAAAAAAAGAGACACACTGGACAATCAATATCAAAAGCTCGTCTACTACAAGGAGGCTTGTATAAAACTCAGTAATACCATCTCTCAGTTGGTAGTGTAGCACCTATATGCATATCCCAGGGATAACCACTAACACAGTGCAACCAGAAACATGTCAGCAATGGCACAATCTACATGCAAGGAAAACAAACATACAGAAAGTTTTTGTTTGTAACTGACATTTTGCATAATTAAAAACACATGCAGTTTGCCAGGATTTCTCATCCTCATCCTTTCAATCCTCCTACCCTAGCTTAGTAACTGCTAGCAAGAATAGCACCATCCATCATATAAATTGAGCACCAATGCAATCTTTCCCCTTCAGCAGTTGATGGTGTTTCCTTACTAACACCACTGCTAATTTTTTGCTCTTAGATTGTACTTTTTGCAGTAATTATCTTCATATCAGCTAATGATGCTTTCTTTAAGAAGGAATTGTTGGCTGCTTCTAACTAATGTTTTAATGCTTCTCTTGTTTCTCAAGCTGGCTTCTCCTTATTCCAAAACTTCCTATCTCTTACTTGTCTTTGCCTCATTTGGTGCTAGAACAGACCAGGCCAGTGCTTCCACAGCCCAACACAATAGACTCCTCTGTGACTTATACTTTTCAAGTAGCCTCCTTATGCTTCACACCTTCCTGGGGTTAAGCCACAATAAAAGACTTGCTCAGTCAATAGTTTCTATCTGTAAGGTAAGTAGGATTTCTACTACAACCCGTTGTGACCTGTTTAACTACAACATGGATCAGCTTCACATACTTTCCACTGAAATGCTCAACTGGCCTTTACAGGGGTATCTACTCTTTTACTATTGGAAGGAAGGAAAGAAAGGAAGAAAGAAAGAAGCAAGTGTATTTTGGTGTGAAACAGGTCTTAAAACACCGTGAGTCACAAATGCTTTAAAATATGGCTCTGTATTGTATTATAATTTATGCTTAGATAAAGTATATTTTGTGAAAAGAATTATTTTTATTGCACAACACACACACACACATATATATATATATATATATATATATATAAAGAGAGAGAGAGAGCTTGCTGAAATGTAAACAGCCTGTTCTCTGTGCCATTTCATGTATCAAAACAAGGAAAAGAAAGTGTGTATGTAGGATATAGGTCAATGATACTCAGACTGAGGTTTGCCAGCTGCAAATGGCTCTTTAATGTGTCTCCTGCAGCTCTTTGCACCAAACTAAGTTATTAACCAATCAGGATGCTTTTACTATGTTATTAACCAACTGTAGTTGATAACATTATAATACTTGGTCAATAATTCTGCTGTGAGAATAATATATATCAATCCTACTTACCTATATAGTATGACAGGGGATATATTTAGCGTGTGTGTGTGTGTGTGACAAGGTTCCTCCACTGCCTTGGTGGGTCCTGCACTTATTGGCAGATTTGCTCACCTCAGAGATTCACGGCAGCCCTCAGTTTGGCCACTT
>NW_020664368.1:11217436-11280484 GCF_002925995.2 Terrapene triunguis | reverse complement strand
GTGTACGAGTCCTCATACAAATGTCTAATTCCTTTTAAAATCCAGCTAAACCTTTGGCCTCAGTGCCAGCTTGTGGCAGTGAGTCCCACCAGCTGATTATGTGTTGTGTATAAAAAAATAATAATCCCAAAGCAACACCATTATTTCCTTTTGTTTGTTTTAAATAACCTTTCAGTGTCATGGGCTACCTCCTGTTCTTGTATTAAAAGAAAGGGTAGATAGGAATGCCCAATTTATCTCTTCTATATCAATCATCATTCTGGATACCTCTGTCATGTCACCTCTAATTGTCTCCTCTCTAGATTAAACAGTTCCAATCTTTTCAATCTCTTCTCTTCGCTATCACAGATATTTCCTTGGTCTTAAGTATCAGGGGGTAGCCGTGTTAGTCTGTATCTACAAAAACAACAAGGAGTCTGGTGGCACCTTAAAGACTAACAGATTTATTTGGGCATAAGCTTTCGTGAGTAAAAACCTCACTTCTTTGGATGCATCCGAAGAAGTGAGGTTTTTACTCACGAAAGCTTATGCCCAAATAAATCTGTTAGTCTTTAAGGTGCCACCAGACTCCTTGTTGTTTTTTTATGGGGAAAGGGAGGAGAACAATCCCCACAGTCTCTGCTGAGCCACCTAGTGGGTCGGGGGATAGGCCAGGGACCTTCCCCTCTGGTGGGACCCACAGTCCAGGTCACCTCCTTTTGTATCAAATAGGGAATTTGAGGGGGATGGGGTAATCCGGGCCCACCCTCTACTCCGGGTTCCAGCCCAGGGCCCTGTGGATTGCGGCTGTCTACAGTGTCTCCTGTAACAACTGCATGACAGTTGTAACTCCCTGGGCTACTTCCCCATGGCCTCCTCCCAACACCTTCTTTATCCTCACCACAGGACCTTCATCCTGATGTCTAATAATGCTTGTACTCCTCAGTCCTCCAGCAATATGCCTTCTCACGCTCAGCTTCTTGCACGCCTCTTAATCCCAGCACCTCACATGCACCTCACTAACTGAAATGAGGTCCTTTTGAAAACCAGGTGCCCTCATTAGCCTGCTTGTCCTAATTGATTCTGGTAGCTTCTTAATTGGCTCCAGGTGTCCTAATTAACCTGCCTTAATTGGTTCCAGCAACTTCCTGATTGTTCTGGAACTGCCCCTGTTACCTTACCTAGGGAAAAGAGATCTCCTTAATCTGGGACTAATAGATCTCTCCCTTTGATCACTCTCCTGTAGCCATCTGGCCTGGAGGGTGAAGGAAGGCAGGGGGCTGCTGCTGTTCCTGCTCTGAGCACTGGCCTTCACTGCTGCTGCTATTGCTGCTCCAGCTACTCCCTTGGCTAGGACAGACACCACCACCACCTGCTCCCTTCTCTGCTACCCAGTTGCTGGCTGGCTGCTGAACCCCCCTGCCCCTCAGTTGCTGTTGCTCCAGCTACAGCCCCGCGGCGGTGGGAGGGCTGCTGGCCTGCTCCCCAGAGGAAGAGGGGAGTGACGTAGCCCAGCTCCAGCCCTTGTTGCTGAGGACATCACCACAATCATCATCTGAGCAAGGTCGCTCCTGCCTGGACACCAGACCACCACCACCTGGAGCTGCTGGAGCTGCTAGGAAGCTGTTGGAGCCCCAAGGAGGAGGAGGAATAGAAGAGGACCACCTGCTGCTGGGGGAATGCATGAAGGCTTTGAAGACCACTGTGGAGGGGGTATTTCTGGACTGAGTATTTTTCGAACTGTGCTCTTGTGGTGGGGGTCTGGACTGTGTTTGTGGGGACACCGGGGGTGTGACATGGAGCCTGCCCCCGGTCTATCCGTGTCCCCCTTTGCCTCCACCACCATTGTTGCCCCCTCCACCATCCCCACTGGCTGTTTTCTATCTGCCTCGACCTCCTGCCTCTGGGACTGAGCTACTCGCCTGGCTTGCCACGCCCACTTCCATCATTTGGGCCTGCAGCAGCAGCCAGCCAAACATTGACTTTCCGTACAAGTGCTCATGGGCGCACATCCCCCACCCTTGGACTGACCCACTCTCCTTTGCAACGTTTGTCTGCCCCGCCCATTTCCCTATGCAGCCCTGATTGTCCTGCCTTAGCCCTGAAGCTAGCCCCTTGGTCCCTCCGCCCCATTCCCAGCTCGATTCTTTTCCCCCCTACCCCGTGGTTCCCCGAGCCCTGATTAGCCCCTCCCCTCGTGCACCCATGCCCTCTCTCATGCACTTGTGCCCCTCCCCTGTTTGAGTTTACCCTGGTTCACTGCACTCCCTTATGCTGTTATCACCCCCAATACCCTAGTGCAGCTAGAGGAGCCGGAATTCCACTCTGAGTTTGTGACTGACACCCTCCCCTCCCTAAGTCCTTGATAGCTCCCCACGCCCACTTAGCCCTCCCCTTCTGGCGCCCTCCTCCCCTGCCTGCAGCCTAGTGGGGAGGAGTGGTTGCCTCCTCTCCCTCCCCTTGCTGTTTGTCCCCCTCCCTGCTCTCATTATGGCGGGGAACACAGCGGGTGAGGCCCCTCACGCTGACCCCACCGCCCCTCCTCCAAATGCCCCCATGTCCATTCCCCAAGCCTCTACCTCAACCGCCGCTGCCGACCTGCTAGCGCCCCCCCCCCCGCCCGCTGGGACACCGGCAGCGGCGAGTACCGGGAAGACCTCCGCTGCTGCCATGTCCCTCACCCCTTCCGATTCGGGGGAAGCCCCCCCAGCCGGCGGGAAAGGTCAGGGAAGAAAGAAGGGTAAGGGCCCCGCTAAAAAAACCGGGCCCTCCATGGCAGGGGCTACCCCCGCTGCCGCAGTCCCGCTACCTGTCATGGCATCCCTCCCCGCTGCTCCCTCCACCAGCTCTGTGGGTGCCCCTCCCCCGACTCCCAGGGCATATGCCCAGGTGGCAGCGGCCTCCCCGCCTGTCGCTACTCCTCCGACCACCGCTTCCACTACCATCTATAGCGTCCGGGGCCCCTTTTTCACCTTGACCAGAAAGCACGGCATCCCTTGCCTACTGGTTCCTGCCTCGCCACATGTGTAGACCTACGTGCGGGCGTTGGCGAGGGTGGTGGGGCCCACGGCCATCGTGGCGGCCTCCAAAATGTACGGAAGGGTAGTCTTCTTCCTAGCATCGGAGGCCGCCGCCCAGGAGGCAGTAGAGACAGGCCTGGCGGTGGGGGGCATGTTTGTCCCCTTGGAGCTGTTGGAAGACCTGGGGGTCCGGTTAATCCTGACCTCCATCCTTCCCTTCCTACCCAATGCTGCCCTGCTGCCTGCCCTTTCTACCCTGGGGCAACCTATCTCTGTCATCAGCTCTCTTCCGTTGGGCTGCAAAGACCCCGCCCTCCGTCACATCCTCTCGTTCCGCCGGCAAGTGCAGCTTCAACTGCCACCGCCGGCGCGTGACGGAGAGGCGCTCGAGGGGTCCTTCCTGGTCCCCTACCAGGGAGCCCATTACCGGGTGCATTACTCCATGGGGGAGGCCCAGTGCTACCTCTGCCGGGCGATGGGGCACATCCAGAGGGACAGCCCCTTGGCCCGGCACGGAGGAGCGTCCGAGACCTCCGAGCCCCGGCAAGGTGCTGGCCCTGTCATCGCCGATGCCCCTGGCTGCCCGGTGCCCGGAGCTGCCCCTCCTCCTTCCTGGTCCACCACTGCTCCTGCTCGGGCCCAAGGGGAACTCCCTCCAGCACGCCCAGACAAGCGGGAGAGCCCCACCTCTGCTGTCTGCAATCCGTCAGGGCCTGTGGAGGAGGGTGCGGCAGAGATACCGCCGGGTGTGGGAGAGGGCCCGCCCCAGGGAGAATCCTCCCTCCTACATGCTGCCCCACCATTGCCTCCCCGAGTCCCTGAGCCATCGCCCTTGCTCCCCGACCCGACCCCTGTTAGCCAGCCCCCAGATGATGCCATGGAGGGCTGATCCTTAGTGCAGGGGAAGCGGGGCAAGCGGAAGGCTCGGGCTCCATTCCATCCTTCGGATTCGGACACTCCCCGGAAGAGCAGGAAGGGGGGCACCGATGCCGAGCCTTCCACTTTGCCCCCTGACAACTCCCATTCAATGGTGCCGGCTGGGGACAACGTGGCAGCACTGGAAGGTAACATTGTCCCTCCTCCGGCGTCCCTTCCTGTGGAAGACCCCAATGGAGCTCCCCTCGCCCCCTTATCATCTGAAGCCCCTGCGAGCACCACGGCGAGCGTCGCTTCGGGTGCTGGCGGGGAGAGCCCTGGGGTGGTGGAAGGTGATCTCCCCTCCATTTATGATGAGATTGAGGCCCTGGGTCTGACCCTGGTCACCCAGGGGGAGGACGACCCTCTGCCAGCAGGCCTCGATCTAAGCGACCTCACACCGGTTCCCCTTTCCCCGTGTTCCCTTCCCCTAACCGCTGCTTCTGCTCCCACCTCTGAGGGTCCCCTGGATTCTTCCATCTGCCCGGCTGCAGGTGGCACCCCGCTGACAGCCGCCGAGCCTACTGAGGCGACAGCCGGTGCCACGCTGCCGGGACCCGATTCCCATGGGGTGTCCCTCTTAGGTGTGGAGCAACCGACCTCCTTCCTGGGCAGGGACCCCACTGAAAATTGTTCATCTCCAGATGCCATGGCTGCCACACCGGCCATAGTGGCTGAGCCCAGCATCATTGAGGGTCCCCTTCCCACTCCCCAGATTCCTGAGCCGGACCGAAAGGGGACACCTTCCAGCGGCCCACTTACTGGGGCTCGGGATCCCGCCTCTGCCCCCCGCCCCTATTCTTTTCCTGATCCCTGCCCTGACCCTACTCCTGACCCCTGCCCTCTCCCTGATGCCAACCCTGTCCTTATCCCCTCCACCTCCTGTGATGCCATTGCCACCCCTGGGGCCAACTCCTTCCATATCCCAAAGGATGCCCCCCAGGGAGCGGCCTTTGTATTTCTCTGTCCCGACCCACCAGGGGCTGCTATTTTCCCTCCGTCACCCCCTGTTGAACCGGGGAGCGGGGCAGGCTGCGTGGCGTCGGCCCATCGGACTCCACGTCGGGGGTCTGCCCCCTGCCTGCCCATCTCGGTGGGCCATGGGGCTGTGACAGGGGCCCCACAGGGGGAAAGTCATAGATCAGTAACCCCGCCCCCCCATACGCTGAGAGAGGAGCTGTGGGAGTTCCTTGGCTCCCATAACAAGGTACAGCTTCCACTCCAGATGGGGAGATTTCCATCAGATCCTCTGGTCCACGAGGGCCCTCATGGGGGAGGGTAAGAGGACCGGGAAGCAGGTCGCCGCGGCCTACCAGCGGGTCCGCCTTTTCCGTGACTCCTTACTCACCTACGGGGTAGGTCACAGTTTGCTGCACGGCCCGACGGAGGCCATGGGTGTCTCTGCCGGTGAGGATCCCCCCCAGCCTTCCTCATGGCACCGATCATCTTCGCAACATTGAACACCCGGGGCTGTAGGTTGGGTCTCCGCAGGAGCCAGGTGCTCTCCTTCCTTCAGGAGGGGGGGTACTCTGTGGTTTTCCTGCAGGAGACCCATAGGGATCCGGCCACTGAAGCTAGCTGGTGGCTGGAGTGGGGGGACAGGGTCTACTTTAGCCACCTCACAGTTTGTACGGCTGGAATGGCGACCCTGTTCTCCCCCGACCTACGGCCCAAGGTGCTGGGGGTCGCCAAGGCTGTGCCAGGCCGCCTGCTGCACCTCCGGGTCAGCATGGAGGGGCTTGTGGTCAATCTCGTCAACGTTTATGCCCTGACATCGGGCCCAAAGAGGTTGCATTTTTATCAGCAGGCGTCCACCTTCCTCGGCTCCTTGGATTCTCACGAGTGCCTGGTCCTGGGCGGAGGCGCGGCGGTGGTGGGACCTGGGGAAGGTATGTGCACAGCTCTTCTGCCGCGACTACACCCGGGGCGCCAGCCGACAGAGGGATGCAGCGATAGACCAGTTGGAATGGGAGGTCTTAGAGCTGGAGAGGCATCTGGCTGCCAGCCCCGAGGATCCATCTCTCTGCAGAGCGTGCCGTGAGAGGCGGGAGGAGCTCCGGGCCCTCGAGGACCATCGAGCCCGGGGCGCTTTTGTTCGATACCACATCTGCCTCCTTCGGGAGATGGATCGAGGCTCCCGCTTCTTCTATGCCTTGGAGAAAAAGAGGGGGGGCAAGAAGCATGTCACTTGCCTCTTGGTGGAGGACAGCACCCCCCTCACGGATCCGGCGGAGTTGTGTGGGAGGGCCAGGGTCTTCTATGGAAATCTTTTCTCCCCGGATCCGACCGATCGTAACGCTTGCAGAGTGCTCTGGGACGGACTCCTGACAGTCAGCGCAGACGACCGTGACCGACTAGAGCTGCCTCTCACTCTGGCCGAGTTCTCGGAAGCCCTCCGTCGCATGCCCACCAATAAATCTCCGGGCATGGACGGGCTGACCGTGGAGTTCTACTGCGTGTTCTGGGACGTCCTCGGCCCGGACCTAGTCACCGTCTGGGCCGAGTCTTTGCAGAGCGGGGTCCTCCCTCTTTCGTGGAGGCAAGCCGTGCTCGCCTTATTGCCAAACAAGGAGGACCTCCACAACTTACGGAATTGGCATCCCGTCTTGCTCCTCAGCACGGACTACAAAATCATGGCGAAGGCCATCTCGATGTGGCTAGTGTCCGTGCTGGCAGACGTGGTCCACCCAGGCCAGACCTACACCATCCCGGGCCGCACAATATTTGATAACCTGTATCTAGTCCGGGACCTCCTGGAACTAGGGTGTAGGGATGGTCTGTCGTTTGCCCTCCTGTCCCTGGATCAGGAGAAGGCATTTGACAGGGTGGACCACGGGTATCTCCTGAGCACTCTGCGAGTGTTTGGCTTTGGACCCCAGTTTGTGGGGTTTCTTCAGGTGCTGTACACTTCCGCAGAGTGTTTGGTCAGGCTCAACTGGACCCTGACTGAGCCGGTCAGCTTCAGGCAAGGAGTAAGGCAGGGGTGTCCCCTCCCGGGTCAGCTGTATGCTCTGGTGATCGAGCCTTTCCTCTGTCTCCTCCGTCGGAGGCTGACGGGGTTGGTGCTTCAAGAGACGGAGCTGCGGCTGGTCCTGTCGGCATATGCCGACGATGTGCTCCTCATGGTCCAGGACCTAGGCGGCATGGCGCGGGTGGAGGTTTGCCAGGCCATCTACTCGGCAGCCTCCTCCGCCCTGGTCAACTGGGTCAAGAGCTCTGGCCTGGTGGTCGGGGATGGGTGGCAGGTGAGTTCCCTCCCACTCGCGCTTCAGGCCATCCGGTGGAGCACGAGTCCGTTGCTGTATCTCGGCATTTACCTTTCTGCCACGCATCCGTCTCCGCCGGAGAACTGGCATGGCTTAGAGGGCAGGGTGACAAAGCGGCTCCGAAAATGGACAGACTACTCCATTGCCTCTCCCTCTGAGGGAGGGCACTGGTGCTCAATCAACGAGTCCTGTCCATGCTCTGGTACCGGCTCAAAACCCTGGTCCCGGCCCTGGGTTTCCTGGCCAACCTCCGGACGGCGATTCTGGAGTTCTTTTAGCCAGGAATGCACTGGGTCTCTGCAGGGGTCCTCCACCTGACCCTGGAGGAGGGGGGGCAGGGCCTGAAGTGCCTACACACTCAGGTCCATGTCTTCTGCCTCCAGGCCCTGCAGAGGCTCCTGTATGGTGCAGGTAGTCCGGCGTGGAGAGTACTGGCGCACGCCTTCCTGCGCTGCTTCCGAGGGCTCCGATACGACCGGCAGCTCCTTTATCTCCATCCGAGAGGTCTTCCGTGAGAACTCTCCGGGCTGCCAGTCTTCTACCAAGACCTCCTCTGGACCTGGAAGCTGTTTTCAATGAGCAGGTCCATGGCGGCCACCGTGGGGGCTGATCTCCTCACGGAGCCCCTGCTACACAACCCCCAGCTTTGTGTACAGGTGGCGGAGTCCCCTGTGGTGCGCCAGAGGCTGGTCTTGGCAGAACTCACCAGGGTCTGAGACCTCCTGGACTACGACTGGGGAGACTGGCTGGATCCCCTAATGCTTGCTCAGCGCGTGGGTTCTCCAGACCTCGCACTCCCCAGCGCGTACTTCAGGAGATGAAGGCTGCTTTACCGCCTGCTGCTCAGGCCTGCCTCGACCAGGTCCTGCGAGAGGGCACGCCCCGCCCACCTTCCACCTCAGGCCCTGTGGACCTTTCCATCGGGCCCCTGCTCCGTGGACCCAACTGGCCCCCCCCACCCTTTCACTATGAGCCGGCTGCACAATCTGCAGCCGGTTCTGTTCCAGACCACACCAAAGAAACATCTGTACACGCTCGTGCTCCACACCCTTCACTTCCTCACCCTCGCTTCCTGCCCCGACACAAAGTGGCGGGACCTCCTGCCACCTCTCGAGGGTGAAAAGCCCCGGTGGGCCAGCCTATACTCCACCCTGGTTCCAAGGCCCGCCGGAGATATCAGTTGGCGGCTCCTTCAAGGGCCGTGAGCACGGGCGTGTACTTGGGGCAGTTTACCCCTATCCCAAACACCTGCCCCTTTTGCGGCATGAAGGAAACCCTGGCACACATTTATTTAGAATGCGCCAGGTTGCAGCCCCTATTCCAGCTCCTCTTAGATATATTATTACGTTTTTGGTTGCACTTTTCCCCTCACCTGTTCATCTATGCACTCCCCATCCGTGGCCCCACAAAGTCGCGGGATCTCCTTATCAATCTCCTCTTAGCCCTGGCCAAACTAGCCATCTACAAAACTAGGGAGAGGAGGTTGGCTGATGGGATTTCTTGCGACTGTAGGGCCTATTTCCGATCCTCCGTACGTTCATGCATCCGGGCAGAGTTCCTCTGGGCGGCGTCCGCTGGGTCCCTTGACGCCTTCGAGGAGCAGTGGGCACTGTCCGGGGTTCTCTGCTCGGTGTCCCCATCAGGTTCCCTTTGTTTAGCCCTATGACCTCACTCCCATTCCTGTTTTTTTTCATTAGTTGTCCCCCGTATTTATTTGGTATCACAGACCTGTGGATCCTCCCCTTAGGCTGGGGGGAGGTCCTTTCACAGTGGGCGGGCTTTGCCCACGCACTTCCTGTGTACCAACAGGATCACTCTCCTGTAGCCATCTGGCCTGACCCTGTCACAATACACACACACACACACACACACACACACACACACACACACACACACACACACTAAATATTTCCCCTCTCATACTATGGCTCTTTAGGGCACTGTTGATCAGTAATTTGGCTCCTGAACTACTGATGTCTGCGTATCACTGGTATAGGTAGATAGATTATATATGTTTTCACACTGCAGGCAAAACTATGTGTGATTTGCCTGGGTTTGAGTTCTGTTACACACTTGAAGCTCAGACCATGCTAATCCAGTGTTTTGATAAGGAATCAATTGAGTAGATTGTCATTTAAAACAAACCAGACGTGAACAAAAGCAGAAACCACAGAAAACTATTAAGCTGAACCATAAAAGTTTCACTCTTTGCCAAAGAATGTCTAAACTTAAAAGTGATTTTCCCTGTAGTTAAAAAACAAAACAAAAAAATCTTTGCTTGGGAATATATATTCATATCATGGCAAGACATTTCCCTTGATTCTATTTCTTTAAGAACTCTAAGCCCTTATCTGGAGTATATTCACATTCTTCACTCTTCATTATTCTCATGCACATAAACTCCTGCTTTCATCATGTGATTTCAGGATAAACCTGAGGTCATATTTGCCTTGCAAAAGCTTCATTGCAAGACAGCCTGGGCTATGTTATATTTCACCATCTATCTTTTAAATCTTCTGGAAATCTAGTGGGTGAGAAGAATGGCAAAGTGTACAAAACAGATAAGATGTGTCTCAGACAGTTGTTTCTTGAATTTGAATTTCAACAGCGATTCAAAAGAACAAATGGCCATAAGGAAGATAGGGTATCTGAAAAAGATTTACTAGTTAATCTTGCAAAAATTTTAAGTGGCATAGTGCAGTGCTTGCAAAATACATTTCAATTCGCAGTGACAAATATTCAATTGTATAATCACAACAGTTAAAGGGATACACACACCCTTTTTATTGTTGCTCTTATTATTTCTTTCTACACATTTATCTTTATTTATGTAGCCATTGCTACAAAGCAATGTTTTTTTAGGTGGGTTGACACTAGCATGCTTTGACAGATAAGTATATTTTAAAAAGACTGTAGCAAGGTGCACTTGCCCTTAAAGATGGATTCCAGGTCTTGAACTAGGAGTGAGGCAATGTACTGGAGGAACAAGATGGAACTGAGAGCAGAGATGAAGGCAAGGATGGCATTATGAAGAGCCATGAAGGTAAGGATAAGAACAATTTGACTTGGGCGGCACCAAAAATCCATTGGAGAAGTGTATGCATAGGCACTGACTCCATGGTTGCTCCAGTGAATATGTGTTTATTTATATTTCTATACAGCACTGTTCTTTAAATCTATGTCCTTTCACAATAATTAAAATAAACAATTTCCAAATTATAATTCATACAATCAAATGAATTGTCCCAATAATTTCATACAGTACCGGCCCATGACAATAACCACAGTGCTAATAGCACCACATGCTCACCTCTTCCTCATGTGCCATCAGCTCACCTCTTCCCCATGTGCCTGAGGAGGAAAAAAATATCAATCTACAGTGTCAGTGATTTGGTCACACAGGTACACAGTTCTTTCCTACAAATTGAGTAGAAGAGAGCAGACTTCCTGCTGACTCCGTTGTTAGGACCGCATATCCCACTGTTGCTTGTCTTTCTTTTGTGACACACAAAAGAATACAAGAAAAAAAAATTCAGCATGTTGCCATGGACAACATGTGTAGGAAGCCGGTTCACAGCTGGGACAGTTGTTGTTTATGATGTGATGCAACAGCAATAATTTTGTATTTGAGTTACAAGTAGGACTTGATTTATTTTAAAGCAAGGATGGGGGCAACATAGCAGCACTACAAACCTACATTACCATTGTGCATGCACTACAATAGTAATGCAACTACACAGAAGAGAAAGATTTGTCAATTTATTTCTGATTATTTGCAGATTAAAAGCAAATGCTCAATTATTAACCCATCCATACCCAGCCATAATTTCCCACATGATGATCATGTTAGGTTGGATTCCATTTAGATTTGGGTATAACTGATGTTTTTAGCATATATTGTGGTATTTTAATGTTGAGATATTTTTTTCATTTGCTGTACATCAGTATTTTTTTTATAATATTGAACCCATTGCTGGGTCAGATTCTTGAGTAATGGCTTCTTTTCACTGCTTGGGTAGTGGAAACGAGCAATAATCTGTCTGCAAGCTCCCAGCACTTAGCTCCTCTCTCATAGGACAACTTTCTTGTAGGCTTACCTCTTCTGGATCTGGGTCTGTGCTTCTGCTCTGCCCCCACCCTCAGCATAGGAGATATTAGAGATACAAGGCGGGGGAAGATAATATCTTTTATTGGACTAACTTCTATTGGTGAGAGAGACAAGCTTTTGAGCTTATGCAGAGCTCTTTGTCAGGTCTGGTAAACAAAGGCTATGCTACACTACAGCCTATGTTGGCAAAACTTATGTCTCTCAGGGGGTGGAATATTCACACCCTTGAGCGACGTAAGTTACACTAACATAAGCTCTCGTGTGCACAGTGCTATGTCAGTGGGGAAGCTTCTCCCACCAACATAGCTTATGCCTCTTGCAGAGGTGGCTTTTTTTATGCTGACACGAGGGCTCTCTCCCATTGGCAAAGAGTGTCTTCACCAGACGCACTGCAGCGGTGCAACTGTATCAGTACAGCTGTGCCGCTGCAGACCTGTACACATAGATATGGCCCAATTCACTGTCACTGCTAAATATAAGGTTTAAACAGATTCAAGATGAAGTGGCCCGTTAACACCCCTCCAGTCAGAAGGAGGAAAGGAAGGGGGGGAAACAGCTGAGGTGGGGGGTGTCATTAGTGAGTTACAGATTGCTGTAATAAACCATCAATCCTGTGTCTCTGTTCAGTCCATGATTTTTAGTGTCTAGCAGAGTAATGAATTTAACATCCCAGGCTCATCTTTTGAAAGTGGTGTGCAGGTTTCCTTTGAGGATGAGGACTGATAGATCAGATATAAAGTGATAAAAGATATTACCTCATCCACCTTGTCTCTCTAATATCCTGGGACCAACATGGCTACAACAACACTGCATACAGGAGAGATGTCAGTCCAGCAGCGGGCACAGCATAACAATCCTTACTGTTACAGGGTCCATTAAGGACAATACATTAGTGGCACAATCTTGAGAAGCCAGACAGCTGTTGTAAGTCATACTGAGGCCAGGGCTGGCCCTCAGACATAGGAAAATGATAACTGGCTCTTTGACACCTCTTCTGCATCAAACAGAGCTCTGGCACAGGAGAAAAACATTGTGCTTTCTTCCACATCGCCTCTTTTCCCAGGTGCATCTTCCAGTCAATCGAAAGAAAAGTATAGATCTTTCCTTCTTCAGAAAACTGAACAAAACCCCACCCATTCTATGACCATAGGTTCTGGAACTAGGGGTGCTGCCACACCTCCTGGCTTGAAGTAGTTTCCATTTTATACAGGGTTTACAGTTTGGTTCAATGGCTTTCAGCTCCCCCACTATACAAAATGCTTCAGCACCCCTGTCTATGACATGCCCACACTGCAGAAAAAACCTGTCGGCTTTGTGTAATACTGGACTATGTCTTTAGGTGGTTAACCCCTCAGGGGAAAGCACCTGTTCCATGTTTTGCATGGCTTTTCTACTGTACAGAGCTGCAGGGTTATAGTCCTAAACATCACTTGATCTGTCCTTTTCTAGCCCTTTAAGACAAAGCTGATTAGACTCAATTGAAAGTCCTTGCTTCTAGTTGGTGATCCCCAGAGCTGACATCACTGCTGAGCACATCTAGGGGCTAAGCCTTAGACCTTCTGATGGTGCAGAAAGACAACAGGGAACTTTACAGGCACTGAGCTTCCCCAATACCTGCTGAAATCATGGTAAGGCAGCAGTGGCTGTGAGCTAGTTGCACAGGTGGCAGCAGCAGAGGCATTGGTCAATATCCCGCCTTCCAGCTGTGGGAGGAGAACCCTTGTGAATGCACTTCAGAACTCTGGTTCTTTTCCAACCATGGACTGCCAACTCTGAGTGGGGTGCCACAGAGGGAAAGGGAAGTCATGCGTTAAGGGACATTTGTTTGTTGGACTTTCACACCACAAGGTGAGAAACTAAAAAAAAATAAAATAAAATAATCAATTAATGGAGATATCCTATCTCCTAGAACTGGAAGGGACCTTGAAAGATCATCGAGTCCAGCCCCCTGCCTTCACTAGCAGGACCAAGTACTGATTTTTGCCCCAGATCCCTAAGTGGCCCCCTTAAGGACTGAACTCATAACCCTAGGTTTAGCAGGCTAATGCTCAAACCACTGAGCTATCCCTCCCCCCCGTACACTTCCAAATGCACTGGGTGGTGGGTGTTTGCCTCTGATCACATGCTTTGAATCATGGTTGTGGTGTTTTAACAAATTAATGTTGTACCCCCTTTTTCTTTTTAATAAAACTTTCATTTTGTTGTGCACAGACTCAATGCATGTGAGAGGGAAAGTATTGCCTCTCACAGAGTCCTAGGGCCTGAGCTCTAGTGTGATCCTGAATGTCTTCACAGCAATTAAACAGACCCTTAGATTGAGCCCTGATTGTAGTATTGCAAACTTCAAATATTGAAAAATCAAGATTCAGGTCACAACAAATCAAGAGTTTGGCTGAAAAAATCATAAGATTATAAAATAATGTATTTTGGGTCTTTGTTTTTTATTTGCCTTGTGGTTTCTGGATGTTTAGGGTGCATTCAGGTCATATTTTAAGGCTTTTCTATGTAGTCATGCTGGTTAGAATAATACTTTTTAAAATGCAGGCAACACAGGAAGCCAGAAAAGGTGACAAAGAAGCAGGATTATATAATCCCACTCCTTTGACAGAATTCTGGACCTCAGGAAATGAAGAGAAGTAGGGGTTTAGAATGATAAATGAAAGGTTTGCAATAGATGCCTAGATCTGAGGAACTGTCCCAGATTGAGGTATAATTAGAGGAGGTTTTGGAACAAATTGATAAATTAAACAGCAATAAGTCTCTATGACCAGATGGTATTCACCCAAGAGTTCTGAAGGAACTCAAATGTGAAATTGCAGAATTACTAACCGTAATCTGTAACCTATCATTTAAATCAGCTTCTGTACCAGATGACTGGAGGATAGCTAATGTGATGCCAATTTTTAAAAAGGGCTCCAGAGAGAATCCCGGCAATTACAGGCCTGTAAACCTGACTTCAGTATCGGGAAAACTGGTTGAAACTATAATAAAGAACAATATTGTCAGACATATAGATTAACATAATTTATTGAGGAAGAGTCAACATGGTTTTAGTAAAGGGAAATCATGCCTCACCAATCTACTAGAATTCTTTGAGGGAGTCAACAAGCATGTGGAGCAAGGGGATCCAGTGGATATAGTGTACTTAGATTTTCAGAAAGCCTTTGACAAGGTCCCTCACCAAAGGTTCTTACGCAAAGTAAGCTGCCATGGGATAAGAGGAAAGGTGTTCTTATGGATTGGTAACTGGTTAAATAATAGGAAACAAAGGGTAGGTATAAATGGTCAGTTCTCAGAATGGAGATAGGTAAATAGTGGTGTCCCCCAGGGGTCTGTTCTGGGACCAGTCCTATTCAACATATTTATAAATGATCTGGAAAAATGAGTAAACACTGAGGTGGCAAAATTTGCAGATGATACAAAATTACTAAAGATAGTTAAGACCCAGGCAGACTGCAAAGAGCTACAAAAGGCTCTCCAAAACTGGGTGACTGGGCAACAAAATGGCAGATGAAATTTAATGTTGATAAATGCAAAGTAATGCACATTGGAAAGCATAATACCAACTATACATATAAAATGATGGGGTCTAAATTAGCTGTTACCATTCAAGAAAGAGATCTTGGCGTCATTGTGGATAGTTCTCTGAAACATCCACTCAATGTGCAGTGGGAGTCAAAAAAGTGAACAGAATGCTAGGAATAATTAAGAAAGGGATAGATAATAGGACAGAAAATATCATGTTGGGTCTATATAAATCTCTGGTACACCCACATCTTGAATATTGTGTGCAGATATGGTCGCCTCATCTCAAAAAAGATATATTGGAATTGGAAAAGGTTCAGAAAAGGGCAACAAAAATGATTAGGGGTATGGAATGGCTTCCGTATGAGGAGAGATTAATAAAACTTGGACTTTTCAGCTTGGAAAAGAGATGGCTAAGGGGAGATACGATTGAGCTCTATAAAATCATAACTGGTGTAGAGAAAGTAGATAATAAAGTGTTGTTTACTACTTATCATAACACAATAACTAGAATGAAAATTAATATGCAGCAGGTTTAAAACAAATAAAAGGAAGTATTTCTTCACACAATGCAGTCAACTGGTGGAACTCCTTGCCAGGGGATGATGTGAAGGCCAAGACCATAACAAGGTTAAAAAAAGAACTAGAAAAATTCATGGCGGATAGGTCCATCCCAGGATGGGCAGAAATGGTGTCCCTAGCCTCTGTTTGTTGGGAACGAGCGACAGGAGATGGATCTCTTGATGATTACGTGTTCTGTTCATTCCCTGTGGGGCACCTGGCACTGGCCACTATTGGAAGACAGGATTCTGGGCTAGATGGACCTTTGGTCTGACCCTGTAGGACCATTCTTATGTTCACTTGTTTAGAACAGTCACCAAGAAACTCTCACTATGAACCTATGTTTGCTGATATCTAATAAATTCAATGGTTGAAAAATTGTGGGCTTTTTTTCCCCTTCATGAGTGGAAGGAAAATGCATGTGTTTATGATTTGATCTTGAATATTGTTTCTCTCTCTCTCTCTCTCTCTTGCATATATATATGCAATGTCTGACTATTTCTAATGTCTTCCCCATCTGTTATATTTGGTGCTGATTGTGTGTGAAGGAAGCAATGAGAGTTCATTAACTAAGTGTCTGTCTGAATCCTACTAAGAACAAAAATAAGCATTTCCCTTCCTCACATTGCCCTTGTTCATTTCCTCCTCATTAACACTGTCATTGAAGGAAGACTTCAGCCCAGAGTTAGAGACAGCAATCTCTCCAAAGCAATGCTCCTATGTTCCTCAGCAAATTGTCCATATTCATACATATACTTTAAAAAGCAAGAGGTAGTTCCAAACATTTAGGCCAAAAGTTCCAAAAGTCACTAATTAGAGGGACCTCATTTTTGGGAGCCTATTGTGAGAAACTTAGGGTCCCTGAGTCCAGAGATGCTGAGCACCCACCAATGCTCCTGTCTTCAGTTGTAATTAGAGGCTTTCAGCACCTCTGAATGTTTTAGGGCTCACTCTATTCAATATTAGCTGCCCTGTTCCAGTTGTTTTCCCATGTATTGTTTATCATGAAAGCATCACACTTCACACTACTTGGCAGCAAATTTTGAACATTTTTTCCAGGACCTGTTCCTTCTAGAAATCAAGTATGCAACCAAAAAAGCTTGACAGTGAAATGATAAAGTTACAAGAGATCCCAGATGCCGACTGTTTTGAAATCTTAGCCAATTCAATGTAGAACCCATACTTAAAAATGATTAAAAAAAAACAGCCTTATGACTGGACAAGGTAATAGATCACAACCCTCCTTTTGAAGGGGCAGTATTAGCTTATTGGCCTGTCACTGGGTCACTAGTCACCAAGAAAGTTTTATTCCTGAATGTAAAAAGAGTTGATGGCCTCATTCCAGTTTTTAGGAGGAGGCTTCCAAATCCTAGATGATCCTGACAATTACCATACTTGTTGGAAATCTCATAAGACGACAATTATTTAACTGGGTATTTCAGCTTACAATAATGTTATGGGATGTTTGTAGAGCACTGCTCTCTGTGGTGGTCACATTTTGTTGTTTCCAATGAACAAAGCAACATGCAAGGCTCCTCCCTATGCACCTTCTGCATGTAAATTCCACAGGTGAGGGATTCATGGGATCTTCCTTCCATATGATTGGCTGATTTAAACCGGTTATTTCAAGGAGATTAGCCAACAGAAGGAGATCAGAATCACCACAGGGGGAGGTAGAACTTTGGGGGGAAAAGGCATTCACATCATATCCTTCTGTGTTTGGGAAACAGCTTTCACTCCACTCCTCAGTTTGGCCAACATCATCTCTAGTCATTGTTGTAGACGATATACTAGAGTTGGCTGGAGGATGACAATTATATTTTATGGCAACTTTCAACATTTCAAAATTTGGTTCCACATTGGAAGAAAATACATTTTTTTTAACATTTTGGCAAAAAGCAAAAGTGTGTTAAGAAGTACTTTTGGATTGAAATGTTAGCATGCATTTCTCTAGCCTGGTGCCTAGGGCACTGGCCTGAATGTGGGAAATACAGGTCTAGATTGTAGCACTGTTTGAGCCAGGAAAAGTTTTTTCAACCACATCTTTTTGAATCAGGGAGAGGAAAGGCTTGAACCTATATTTCCCAACCTCAAGACCAGTGCCCTAACCAGCATCCGACAGAGCTGTTTGCTAGCTTTCCTCCCTTACTAATGAAAACTTCAGCACAACTGATATGTCACCATTCAACATTTCAGCTTTGACAGAACAACTTATTTTGATGAAAAATTAACTTTTGAAAATGTTCCAACCAGTTCTACATTAAGAAGAGTTTAAAGCATAAATTACACAGTGTGTCTGGCAATACGAGTGCCAATTATGATGTGCCATGGGAGAATTTCCTCTTGCGCATGTATTGGACCTACTGCCTTCAGAGAGAAAAGTCCTTAGTATAAATTCCAATAGGGGTAGATTCCTCATAGACTGAAAAGGCACTAATCAGGTTAAAGGGACTGGTTTAATACTGCAAAACAAATCAATAATGCGCAGCCAGAAGACTCTAACAAAATATATTCATGAGGCTTTTTTTTTTATTTTTATTTTTTAAGATTTCTAGATGCCACATTCCCCTTGCAGCTGCATCAGACATAATTGGAACTGGGGCTTATTTAGCACCACTCAAGTTCTTTTAATGGAGCTGATTAAAATTTCAGTCTGAGACTTCTTCACCGCAGCAGGGGCCTTGGACGGGAGACTCTAAGAGCCTTTCAGCACCACTGCTGAGACACTCCTTTTCGGTCATATATATAATATTTTAATGTAATATTTGAAAAAGTCTACAGTGAAGGTATCCTCCTGAATAGTTTATTCCCTGCTTCTATGAGAATATTTTATTCATTGGGCATTTGGAGACATTGAGGCAGCCTAGAATTATTTATTCAACAGCTTTTGTTCATTTATCAGCTATTGATGGATTTTTTTTGAGTAATTCTCAAGGTTTGTAGACTCTGCTGAGCAGCAAATATACAATTTGCAGCAGTCTCATTTCTCCCAAACAGTCCCAGTGTGCAAGTGGTCCAGAACTGTCTTGTAGTGGCTTCTGCCCAGCACCACTTGAATAGCATGGGATCCTCATAATACAAGCCTCTAAGCTTTGGGGTGCCATAAACGGCTCCCTCCTGCTCCAGAAAGATGGCATGCTCCCATTCCCACTCTGTACAGGATTGCTCAGCAATGCTAGCAAATTATGCCCCCTCCCCCAGTGCACCCAGTGCAAGGAGCAGCCCTGGAAGGAGACTGGAGACATAATCCTTCCAATAGTCTCCTTGAAACAGTGAAGCTCATAGTCCTCTAATCAGCACTGATGCCACAATAATAACCTAAAGTTGTTAAGGGACCAATTCTGTGAGTTGCTGAGTGGAGGAGGCTCAACACATGGGCCTTGAAGTAAACTTCTCTGTATATACTTTCTAATGTGATTAGAAGGCTTGTAAATAAAATGCAATGAACTGAATACAATCTAATAATAACAATGCAGAGCAATCAAAAAAATTCCATAATAACAGCACTGGGAGAAACACATTTCATTTAAATTATCCACACAGACTCCACTAAAGCAGCTACAAGAGCATCACACATATCATAAACAGCAGGCCGGGGTGCAGAAGTACTTTTCCAGTTTTATAAGCCTGTTTCCATGCCTTCCTCCAAGATATCTGGAAAATACTTTTGGAGCAGTGTAGCAATGATTTGGCATCATACCCTTTGCAATAAAACAATTAATTATGTTATTATTTAAACATACCCAAATTCTGCACTCAGTTACTCTTGTGTTTGTAATAGAGGGCAAGATTTATCATGCTATAGTCTGGGTTGTTTCTCTTTTTTTTTAATTTTCTCGGATTAAACCATGTCTAGGATAGTGGTACCAACAAGATTCATTTTTCTTAAATATGTGGAACAGGTAGTTGTTTGAAGATATTGTGCTGTGAACATATGCACAGATCTTTCAAAAAAAAAAAACAACCCATAATACCCCTCTAGAAGATTAATCCTATAATGTTTTTGTTGTTCTTCAGATATTATAAATTGTGTTAAAAATTTAAAGACCCAATTTAAATCAAATACAGCAAAAAAAATACCTGCTGATATTTACAATCCAAAAATGAAAAATAGCACATGAAAATCAAATGCTACATTAACATTGCAGCAAATAACAAACCAAGTAAAGAAAAGCTTTGAAAAGTTAGGAAATGCTAAAATTAAGGTAGTTTGTGAAAATTTAACTGTCTTGTGCATTATGAAAATCTTTAATTACATGATCACATATAATTTTTTTCATGGGACTCATTCAATGGACAGAATAAACATTGCTCTGAGAATTAATCAGGGTTTCATTATGAAGGAAGGAACAATGAAAAGCTCATCTCTGACGAGGGTGACACCCTCCACGCCCCCTCCCCTGCCAATTTTCAATTCCCCGCTGCAAAGCATGGACACACACACACACACATACATTTTCAATTCCCTGCTGCAAAGCATGGAGACACTAGAGCCGGGGTCGGCAACCTCTGGCACGCGGTTTGCCAGGGTAAGCACCCTGGTGGGCCGGGCCAGTTTATTTACCTGCTGCATCGGCAGGTTCGGCCGATCGCGGCTCCCACTGGCCGCAGTTTGCTGCTCTGGGCCAATGGGGGCGGTGGGAAGCCGTGGCCAGCACATCCCTTGGCCCACGCCGCTTCCTGCAGCCCCCATTGGCCTGGGATGGTGAACCGCAGCCAGTGGGAGCCGCGATCGGCTGAATCTGCCGATGCAGCAGGTAAACAAACTGGCCCGGCCCGCCAGGGTGCTTACCCTGGCGAGCTGCGTGCCAGAGGTTGCCGACCCCTGCACTAGAGTTTCTAAAAAAATGCTTACCCCCACTTTATTACCATAGTAAAATGATTTAATTTCCCCCAATCTTGTTCTTCAAAATCAATCATTTTTGCAGAAACTTTCAAAAAACATTTAGCCTGAGGTAGATATCTGACACCGAAAATTCTAGCCCAATTTGTTACAGGTTGGCAAAGTTATAAGCAACTGAAAACATGGTTTTATAATGGCACTGTCAGGCATCCTTAACTTCAGGCATCTCTTCCTGTGCTGTAGCAACTTGCATGGAACTTGGAGGGAGTAGAACAGGTTCCAGGAAGGAAGGGTTTGGAGAAGACAGCAGGAATCTGGTCTGCGTACATATGGCTGGAGTGCTAGCTGCAGTTGCAGCATCTCTTAATAAGAGACTGTTTAATTTTAGAAACATGAAGTCTTCTCATGTTATTACCCGGCACATAGTACATGAAACATTGCACTACTTATAATATGAAACATAAAGTTTAGTATAGAGAGTAGATCCACTGAAGAACAACAAAGCGAGTGTCCATAGCAATCATATCCTCAGAAGTGAGTACTTTGGGGATTATCCTCTGTAAAATGGAAAAAAAAAAGAAACCTAGTTTTTTTCCCCCCAAAGTCTTCTCCATACCTTTCAGTGTTACTCATTTGATTAGGAAGCTGTATCTGCATCTGAGGCCATATGGTTTCATCCATTTTTTTCAAGGGAGAATTCTGTTTTGAAATAGGTGGCCTTTTAAGAGTCATGATATTCAGCAGCCTTTGCAGCAAATGAAGGTTATGAACCTTCAACTTCATGGATATTACTTCATTCCACTACATTGTAACAGGTGTAATGTAGTAATGTAGGTCAGTCGGGGAATCTGTGTGTGGGGGGGGGGAGGGGATTTTCTGAAATTGAAATTGAGGAAAATGCACTAAATATAAAATATAAATGTGCCCCAATGTCAACAGGATTAGTTTCAGGTTGTACTTCCTTCTGCATAGAGCACAAATCACAAACTAAGAATTTGATACATCATGCCTCTTTGTGGCCTCTTAATGCCTCAGGAAGCAATAGAATACAGAGGCTGATATGGAAAAATCACCATTGCTTAGGGAATAAAGGCAAAGGAACAAAAAATGCATCTTGAGTTCATATCCCCCTAAAATCATAAAAGAACATGTACCCCACCCCACTGTGCAAGAAAGGGCTCATTATATTATTTCAAAACATGAAAGTTAAATAAATCTCAGTAGATCTGAGAAAGGAAAATATATATGAAACATTAATATTGCAGCCATAGGGGCTTTTTTCAGGGTTCTAACCCCAGGGCTGAAAGGCTGATTTTTTTTTTTTTTTTTTTTTTTTTTTTTAAAATTTTTTTAATTTTTTTTTTTTTTTTTGTTTTTTTTTATTTTCCCTTTTTTTTCTGAAGCGATATCACTTATCTTACTGTTGTAACCTTTCACATGTAGTTTCAAATGTTCCTTTGTGACTCCAGTACACCAGGGATTGAACCAGGGACCTCCAGAGCTAAAAGCACAAACATGTCTAGCTAAAATAAAGAGCTGGCTTTAGCAGCTGTAACAATTCATATCCTCCATGGATACACACAGAGAAGGCCCTGTAATGCACACTCATTAGTGGGTTAAACCTCTGAAGTCTTTCTTGTAAAGTTGTGCAAGATATATTTTCATAGGGCAAATACCATATGAATGAGTGATGTAGGTGTATCAGGACCTGTTATGTCTGTAAAATCCCCTAATGGGGCCCTGTTCTGCTTCCTTTCCCTCAGAGGAAATCTCATGGATACAGGCTAAATTGTTTAAAAGTGCATTTAAATAGTGAAGTTTTTGATATAAAGGGACGGGGGAGAGGGAAGCAGAGAAATTCCAGTTTAAGGCTAGAGCGCCAACTTGAAGTTGCTTGTCAAATTTAAAAAGTGCAGTTTCTCTCCAGTGATTATCTTTATTTTCATTAAATAGCTAATAAGGAATGCACTATAGACTTGCAGTATTATCAGTTCTCACAATTGTATCATGAATCTTGTGATACTTGGGTGTTTTTTTTAATTATTTTTATTTAAAGCTTTAGCTCCTAGTATCCTGTGATAAAATCAAAATCTCAGTTTTCATTTTCTTTTTTTTTTTTTAAACTTCCTGCTCTCATGGCTGCATAAAGAACTTTGAAAATCATCTTTCTTTCTTTCTTATTCGGAGTTGACAATGTTTATAGTCTTCTTCCAAAACTCATGCATGGAGAAGCGGAAGTTATACATTACGGGATGAGGAGAAGGCTGGAAAAGGGCTGTTTATCTAGGGAATGGAAGAGAGGAAGAGGCTCAGATTTTCTTTGCTTTTCAAATGTGTTGGAAACCGATGGAGAGTTGAGTGAGGTGGGGTTGGGGCTGGTAGTTTATAAAAAAACTTTAGAAGGCTTCTGGTCTCTGTCATATATACCAAAGTTTGCTTTTTCATTAATCATTATTCTTGTTTCTAACAAACTAAACTTTTTTTTTTTTAAGAAATCATTTGCTCTTCTTTGAAATTAGAATGATTGGTTAGAATATCAATCAAGTAACTAAACAACTACTTGCCTTTCTTCACAAAATGACTAAGAAGTAACAGATGAATTAAAATAACAGCAAAAAAGTCTAACTACATTTAAGAAATTTTAGTGGCTTTAAAACTATTTGGTTGAACACTTGGCCACACCATGTATGGATCAAGTAATTAAACTAAGATTGCAGGCTCGAATATTCGTGGCAACAATGCATGGTTATATATTATTCCCAGTTGCTTCTAGCCTGTTAAACGTTCAGCTTTCATAGGGCAAGATTCCTCACATTGAGTGGTAATTTAATTCACAAGTTGTCTTGCTGTCACAGATCCACAAAGGGATTTAGGCTTTGCAGCACTGAGAATATCCCATTCCCTGGTCGTTTTGTATGGAGTTTGGCTTGCTCTGAGCACCCCTCATGGGTGAGATAGGCAGGCCAACACCTATCTCCACCTGGTTTGAGGATCACTTTGAGGCATAGGAACTTGCCTGAGGCAGCAGTGGGCTGCCCAGATTCAAAAATGTAGGCGTTGGGGGACTTTTACAGCAGAAATTTAAATGCCTCCATGGTTAGGTGACAGCTGAATAGGGGTTTTGTGGACAACAGTGGGACTAAATCTTATAGGTGCTGGAACTAGGGGTGCAGGGGGTGCTGCTTGAAGTGGCTTTCCCATTATATACAGGGTTTACAGTTTGGTTCAATGGCTCTCACCACCGCTGCTAAATCTGGGAATCTAAATCTGGGACTTAGGTGCCTAAATTCCTTTTTCTGGATCTCAACTGCTGTGACTACTCCAGAACAAGATATCACTCAACATGAGTAAGAATGGCACAATCTGGCCAATTACCTCTAGCTTAATACATGTGCATCACATACTAAGTAGTTAACCTTTTAGCTAGTAGACTAAAATGTAGCATCTCTAACATTAATATAGTACATATAGCAGACTGCTACAGCTTTGCAAAGTCCATTCTATCATACCTAAAATAATATTAATATACTGTCTCTAAGAATGCCAAAACACATGCATTTACTCTGATGGCATAATACTTTGACGAAGTGAAACAAAAGACTCCAATGTGTGTTTAAATGACATTAAGGTTTAAGGTTTTGCTTAAATACGTAGGCCAAGGTGCCTAAATTAGGCTCCTAAGTCTAAATTTCAGCACCTAAAGGACTGGCCTGTCTTTCTGAAGTGAGGCTATAGCTCCTCTTAACTTTAATAGCAGCTGCTGTGTGCTCAGCACTTTTGAAAATCAGACCACTCATTGACGTGTTTAAATATAGACTCAGGACTGTAATTTAGGCACCTATTTTTAAGAATCTTGGCCACTGTGTCCATTTCCATGCGCGAAAGCCCCACCCGCACTCTTGCCTGCCAGACAAGTGTAAATGTGTGTGTATGTGTAGGTTATACAGAAATATATTTGCAGAAAGACAGAAAATACAAGATGATATTGAGTGGGATTTGCATCAGTTTGTAAGATGGATTTACTCCCAACTGATGAAGCCAGGAAGGAAGTATGCAGCTCATTCTACACAGATCACATTAAGACATTTATACCACCTCATATCATCATGTTCTTTGTATAGGCCACATATATTCTCCAAAAAACCACAATAGCTATTTTTGAATATTTTAGAGGGTTTTAAAAATAATTTCAGTACAATATTTAAAGAAACACTAACTTACATGCACATTTGTTCATATTAAAGCATTATAGAATCTAAATATTTATCAACTCTTTTTTTTTTTTTTTTTAAATCTCACAATATTTTTGATACCCATTACAAAGCATTCTCCTGGTGCCTGGCTGATTGAAACAATTACTTATTCCCATTTAAAGTTAAAAAGAAAAAAAAATGTACACATAAAAAAGCTAACGATTTGTCATTGTGTAGTTCAATTTCCTAATAGCCATTTGTCAGTCATTTCCTGTTTATTTGTTTGTTTGTTTGTTTGTTTAAATTGGCCTGTTTACTGTGCTGCACTATGTCAAATAAAAATATCAATGAACTTTCAGTTTCCAAATGTTTCCTTTTCACAGCATTGGTCTCAGTTCGGAAGAAGGGAAGGTATTTTGGGAGAATCGTACTTCTTCCTTTTGCTACAGCTAATGAGGCACAGGGCAACCATTGACTGTTGCTTCATCATGCATACAGAACAAGCAACTGATAGGAGGCATATTCTTCTTCTGAGATGCAACCATCTGCAGCCAATCCCAGCAGGTTTTCCTTCAGGGCTGTAAGTGAATGGCAAGAATACAGATTGCTCCTAGTTTCTAGTATGGTTGTAGCACAACTTAGCCAAATACAAGAGGGAAAATTAAATAAACACATACAGATGTCTATTCCAGGAAGTTTTCCATGTGCTGTAGATCCTAGCTTTCAAGTGAATAAGAACTTTTTTAAATCAGAAATTAAGCTAAATGACTTAATATTATACATAAGAGGAAAGCAATCATAAGGGGAAAGATGCACAGCTGCCAACACTTGATTTTCATTATTTATTTGATAAATATTTCTGGACAAACAGACTCAGCTACTACCAGATGTAGCATGTCTGTGTTAATAATCTGAGCTAATTGACTCTCCCTCTTGCCATTTGCCAATTATCTATGGATCCAGACTGAGTTTCTCTCTCCCTCTCTCTCTATTTATTTATGATTATTATTTTTAAATTCACTAAAAGGTTAGAGAAGCATAAACTAAAAGATTAGGAAGTATAAGGAATGTCATTATGATATGATTGCAGTCAAAATTAAGTGCCAATGATTACCTTCTGTGGCAAACGTAGTAAATAATCTCCGAATTTTTTAGCTTGACACTGTATTTCGGAATTGCTTTTGCTTAAAAAAAATTGCCTTACTATATGGGCAACATACAAGATTTAAAAACAAAACAAAAAAACCCCACAGCGAGTGGAATGGAAGATTTTTTACATTGATGGATTGAGTAGTTTACAAATATTTTCTCAACACCGAAGGCTTGGGAAATAAAGTTATTTAAGTATTCTGTGCATGTTCTGTACTGTTTATTCAGGATGATATTTTAGCTATTACTTTCTGATATTGGTAATTAGCACACAACACTGATTTATAAATCTGTTTGTAATAATACCATTCTAGCTAAGGGAATTGAATTGCAAAGGCTAAATAGCACAAAGCCTCAATTATCAGTTGATTATAATCATTCTGCACTGTGACAAGTGAGTTGTAAGCATCCCAATAGTTTTGTGGAAAATAAATGCAGATAAAAACTCAACAGAAATCCTTTCAATCTCCACAGGGAAAAAAACATTTTGTTTGGAAAGGTCAACAAAATGTACCTCACTTGACCTAGGATGAGTAGATAGTTTGAGATAAATATTACTGTAATAAAAACATTTTTCAAGGTTACGGTCTCCCTCACCTAATCTAACTGAAAACACACAAGCTTTATTTGCTAAGATTTGATCAGCAGTGAGTACCCTTAAAACATTTCCTTTTACCTTTTTTACCACTTAATAAGTAATACCATCTGAGCAGGTATGTTATATAGTTGGCTAGGAGGCCTTATGATTAAAGCAGGGACTGGTCTCCGAAACTCTCCTTTTGACTCCTGCCTCTGCCTACCTGTGTGATTTGGGCAAATCATTTAATCCCTCTATGCCTATATTCCCCATTTCTAAACTTGGATAATAGTACCTTATTGATCTCACCCTTTGTCAGTCTTGTCTATTTAGACCGTAAATAGAGGCAGAGAGATTTGTACAGTGGCTAATAATTTGGGGCCTTGAGCTCAGATGGATCTTCTAGATGTGTAATATGATTAATAAAACTCACCTAAAAGGTTAAAGGAATTTTTAAGGGCATCTTTTAGTATTTCATGTAACACTTTATTTCATATAAATAAGCCTCTTCCCCTCAGTGACATTAGGGTGACATTAGGGCTCCTTGAATCGAAAGATGAGGAGACCAGGATGCTTACATGAACAATTCTATCTATCTAGGCATTTAAACTGATCTCCTCACTGTGGAGTCTGAGTGATTGTTCTTCACCTACCCCAGTAGCTTAATCAATGCCATTGTTACGATAAGCAGTGATCACAGAATCATAGAAATGTAAGGCTGGAAGGAATCTCAAAAGGCCATCTAGTCCAGCTCCCTGTGCTGTGGCAGGACCAGGTATATCTTGTCTAACCTGTTCTTAAAAACCTCCAAGTATGCCTTCCTTCCCTGACAACCTATTCCAGTACTTAACTATGCTCATGGTTAGGAATTTTTTCCCCAATATCTAACCTAAATCACCCTTGTTGCAGATTAAGCTGATTATTATCTTTGGAGAACAATTGTTAAATGTCTTTTTTTATAAGAGCCTCCAAACTTTTCTCAGCACTAAACATGCCCAGTTTTTTTAACCTTTCCTCATAGGTCAGATTTTCTAAACATGTTATCATTTTTGTTGATCTCCTTTGGACTCTCCGTTTTGTCCATATCTTTCCTAATCTGTAGTACCCAAATTTGGACACAGTACTCCAGTAGAGGCCTCACCAGTGCTGACGGGAGTGGGACAATTGCCTCCCATGTCTTACATACAATATTCCTGTTAATATACCCCAGAATGATATATACCTTTTTCACAACTGCATCACACTGTTGAATCAGAGTCAGTTTTACATCCACTATAATCTTCAGATCCTTTTTAGCAGTGCTACTGCCTTGTTAGTTATTCCCCACTATGTAGTTGAGCTTTTGACTGTTTTCCTTCCTAAGGACTTTGCACTTGTCTTTATTTAATTTCATCTTGTTGATTTCAGAACAATTTTTTGATTTATCAAGTTCATTTTGTATTCTAATCCTGTCACCCAAAGTGCTTGAAACCCCTCCCAGCATGGTGTCATCTGCAAATTTTATAAGCATACTCTCCACTCCATTATTCAAGTTATTAATGAAAATATTGACTAGTATCTGACCCAGAACAGACCCCCTGTAGAACCCTTCTAGATACATCTTCCCAGTTTGACAATGAATCACTGATAATTACTCCTTGAATACTATATTTCAACCATTTGTGTACCCACTTTATAATAATTTTATGTAGACCACATTTTCCTAGTTTACTTGTTTGGGACTAGGTCAAAAGCCTTACTAAAATCAAGATATATCATGTCTACAACTTCCTTGCTAGGCCAGTAACCCTATCAAAAAAGGAAATTATGTTGGTTTGGCATAACTAGTTTTTGAGAAATCCATGTTGGCTATTACTTATCACACTATTATCCTCAAGTACTTACAAATTGGTTGTTTAATAATTTCTTCCAGTATCTTTCCAGGTATCAAAGTTAGACTGACTGGCTTGTAATTCCTTGGGTTCTCATTGCTCCCCTTTCTAAAAACAGGTATTGTGTTTGCCCTTCTACAGTCCTCTTGGATCTTGCCCATCCTCCATCTCAAAGATAATTGCTAATGGTTCAGACATTGCTTCCATTAGTTCTTTAAATTCCCTAGGGTGAAATTTGTTCAGGCCCTATTGACTTGAATATATTTAATTAATCTACATATCCTTTAACCTGTTCTTTCCCTACTTAGGTTTGTTTTCCTTCTCCCTTGTAGTTAGTATTAATTGTGTTAAATATCTGGCCACAATTGACCTTTTTAGTGAAGACTGATGCAAAATAGGCATTACACACCTCACTTTTCTCAGTGTCATTCATTATCAGGTCTCCTTCACCACTAACTAGTGGATCTACATTTTCTGATCTCTGAAGACTCTATTGGGTATGGGTAGGATCATATATCATTTCTTTCCTGGCTGAAAAATTTGTACCATCATCCATAGGTTCATGTTCTGTTTGCCTTAGGTGTAGAAGTGGCATATTATTAGGATATTTTGTATTAATCTCCTTTGTTGAAATCAGACCTTTAATGTATTTATGCTCACAATACTTCTGTATCCTATGTAATCACTATTATACCCATTTTATGGATGGGGAACTGAGGCACAGAGAGACTATGTGATTTTTGCCCATGGTTACACAGCAAGTTTGTAGAAAAGCAGGAAATTGAAACCAGATCACCTGAGTCCTAGAAAGCATCCTAACCTCTTTACCATCTTTCCTCTACCATGACTCATGAGATCTGAATCTGGAAAGGAGATTACAAATGCAGAGGAATGGAGAATATTACCCAGATGGAATGAGTAGGGAAGGTATTCACATGAGCTCTGTCAATCATCTTGCTTCCATTAATGCAAAACTCTAATTGCCTGCAATAGTTTCATGATTAAACTCATATTTTTCAATTCTGTCTGTACCTAAGTCTTCCATAAGACTTGCAACTTACATGCCAAATAGATTGGCCCATGTTGGAGCCAAGACTTATGATCTACCACAGCTTTTATGACTAACATAGTCCTTAGAGCTGCCAATTTATAATGCACAAAACTAAGATAAAACATTAGAAAACTGATCGTGGAGGCTTTGTTGTTAGATTGTCCCTTTTTTCTTCAGATTCTTTTTTTCCTTTCTTTTTTACTGGTATCTAGGGATATGCTAATTTCTTAAAAGTTATGCCTAGATTTTGAAAGAACAATATCAAACCTTTATGACTACATTAAAATTTAAATAGCAATCAACTAAAACTAAGTTCAAACAACTGTTAACATTTTTAGGCTTAAGAAAAATAAGTTGATGTGTACTTCAGTTCTAATAGATTTTATATTTTTTGAGAAATATGGTTTAAAATCTTATCAGTCCTTCCTGTGAATGCTTTTGAAATTAAGCATTTTTTTTTCATAATGGGAGTTAAAATTTGAGGCATTTTAGAGAGGGGTATACCCTTTCAGTACATATGTTGGGTACTCAAAAAAGTACTGATACCTCTTATAGGATGGTACTTCTCCCTCACCCACAAGTATGGTAGACACTGTGATACCCAAAGTATTTTTCTCAGCCCCAAATGGCAGTCCCATCCTGGCTTTCATATCTTTGGGGCATGTAGTTTGTGGAAGATGGTACCGCTGGGGATTTCCTTATGACACATGAAATGTGTGATATAATTCCAGGAAGACTTGGCTTCTGCATGTAGTGTTTCCAGCACTGGCATTTCATCATGGTAATATGGAAAATGAGGGCAGTTGGGTATCTTCATAGTATTTCAGGTAAACATAAGAATTGATTTACAAATAACCTACACTTCATTAGTATTCTGGTTTTGAAAGAAGATATGGCATGTTCCCGTCATTGTAACTCTTACCACATGTAAGAAAAAGCCATATATTCAAACTAGCTGAACGAAATATCTTTGGATTCTGAAGAGGGATGGCATCGGCTAGTTTGTGAAACCTATAGACATGGTTTTTTCCCTAAAGAAGTCCCACTGAAATCAATAGAACTTCTTGAGCAAGTTGCTGCTCAGAGTAAATGAACAGGAGCATTATAATGAGATCTGATGGGAAATGTTCCGATGAAACAGAATATTGTTGGAAAATACTGAATTTCTGAAATGTCTTATGAAAACTGTTCAGGTTCAATGAACTTTCATAAAATCATGGCAGCGTTCTGACAGAAACCTTCTTGGTTCCCTGCTAACTCACCTGGTAGGCTGCTGAGGAGCCTGGGTTTCCAGGATCTATAGCTCTGGGACAGCACCACCGTGCAGACTACCCCAGGGCCAGGAACACCATAGGTTTCAGGATCCACAACTCCAGGAAGAGCCCTGCCATGTGTCAGTGTTTCCAGAATTAATTATTTTCAGGATTTATAGTTTGCAGGAGTTTTAAAAAAACTATTTGGTTCCAATTTGGAATAAAAACAAATTTCAAAATATTGAAATGTCTTGTTAACTGGAAATCCCAATTCTCAGCCAGTTCCAATCATAATATAGCTCTATGGTAGCGCCAGATAAAGCAAAAATGTTGGTGCTGATCTGTCTAGTTTATTTGATATATGAAAAAAAAAATCAAGATTTAGATTTGGAGATTCAGGTTAGATTCTAGGAAAACCTTTCCAATTATAAAGATAGCTAGGCACCTGGACCAGGTTACCTAAGGAGATTGTGAAGTTCCTGTAGTTGGAGGTTTTTAAGGACAGTTTCGACAAACACGTGTCAGGGATGGTCTAGGTATTCTTAATATTGCCTTAGCACAAGGAGATGGACTAGATGACCACTTGATGTCTCTTCCAGGCCTACATTTTCTAGAAGTCTATGAATCAGTGGATTACAAATGTTCTCTTCTGTTGAAACATCCACCTTCTTCTATTGACAGGGTGACAGAATATTAATCAAAAAGTATATACAGTCTCCTTATAATTAAGTAGAATTGAAATTCATGAAACAGTAAATAAAAGATGAATGAATAAGAAAGCTTTAAAATTATTATTCAAGATTTTTTCTTTCAAATGTATATCCAATGAATAAAAAGAGAGTGAAAAAAACCTGTCTTAACTGGATTTTAGTGATTCACAAAATTTCTTTTACCTTAATGAAATAACTGCCATGTGATAAATGTGTAGTTCATGATGGATCACAGTCTATTCAATGTAGAACACCTCATAAATCAAGCAGTTCAAACATGTCTCTAATTTACAAATAACCTTACATGATCTAGTCTGTTGTTTTCCACCATCCCAAATAAAGAATTTGCTATTCTGATGCTGCCTTTATAGTTGTTAAAGTTCAGGAGAGTCAAATTATATACACCATATAAAAAATGACAATACATTTCACTTTACATGTTTTGTCTAAGCAAAAGTAAATGGAACCCCCTAAAAGTTAATAAACAAGAGATTAAGGATTCTAAAGGCAAAAATCACATATACTACCAACTGTTAGCCTATTATTTATGGCATAATAAAGTATAGTGAATCTTCAGCAATATCATATAGTAAAGAACCCAGTGAATGATAAGTGTTTTGTCTCTAGTTGCAAATTATTCTTCATATAGTGTTTGCCAATATGCATGGAGTCAGTAAAAAATGCAAAGCAAATACAGTAGCCATTATAACTGTATTGTGAAAGTTGTAGTGTAGTGATAATTTTAAACAACAACCTGTCAAACTGAAAAACAAGTACAATTTAGTTATTCATAGTAGTAAATCTCTGACCACTAAAATATTTATTCAAGTGAGGGTGTGTTTGGGTAAATAAATGAGCAGATCGCATTCAAGCATATTCCTCCTCTTCCCAAACAAATACATGTAATTTCCCAGAACCTAGCACCCACACCTACCATCAGCTCACACCCAATGCCTTTCCAGCTCCCCACACCAGACAGGGTTTCTCATTGAAATTACAATCCCATAATTTCATGTGGTCACAAAGAATTGTGGGATATGGATGGGTGGTAGCAAGAAACTGTATGTTGTTTTGGGACCCAGGGTAAAAAGAAACAGGTTGAAAATCACTTCCTCTACACCAGGGATCGGCAACCTTTGGCATGCAGTCCATCAGGGAAATCTGCTGGAGAGCCGGGACAGTTTGTTTACCTGCAGCATCCACAGGTCCGGCCGATAGCAGCTCCCACTGGCCGTGGTTCACTGTGCCAGGCCAATGGGGGCTGCGGGAAGCGGCGGCCAGCACATCCCTCGGCCCACACCGCTTCCTGCACCCCCCATTGGCCTGGAACGGTGAACCATGGCCAGTGGGAGCTGCGATCAGCCGAGCCTGCAGACACTGCAGGTAAACAAACCGTCCCAGCCCACCAGCAGATTTCTCTGATGGGCCGCGTGCCAAAGGTTGCCAATTCCTGCTCTACACCCTAAAGGCTTGAAGCCTGATTCAAGGCCCACTGAAATGTACAGAAGTCCTTATGATGACAGCAGTTGTCTTTGGATAAAGCCCGAAGGTTCAAATTAAAATTAAGTATATTAAGTAACAAACTCCTAATGACATCAGTCATGCATTATCAGGCCCTAAGATTCAACAGGGCTTGCCCATGGTTTGCTTAGCTGCAATCAGTGCTGTTACTCCTGCCAGCCACTGTCATGAATGCTAAATGTTCCCAGTTTTAAATCCATCCTTTATAGGACCAGCTTATTCAATAGTTATCCTTACTTTCTAGTTATGGAGATTTATTTTTAGCAGCTCAGCCAAGCAATAGCCACTTTACTGTATAATTCCTTCACAAGTTAATATAGATTTCATTTGATTTGTGCCAATCTTTTATCTTTAATGAGCCGTGATTGTCTCTGTGACATTGATGACAAGGAAAGTCTTCGGGTCAAATTCATCTCTGGTATGACTCCACTGAAGATAAAAGTTAAACCAGAGATCAAGTTGTCCCATCTGCCTAAACCCTTAAATCAGAACTACAGCCAAAAATCTGTAATACACACTGCCAGCTGCAGAAACATCATAAACCTACCTGGAGTGCACTAGGTGAGATGACTGGAAGCTTAATAAGCCACAGTATACTGGTAAGAGATGAGCACTTGGGGCTAGATTCACAAAGAAACTAACTTTTAGGTGCCTAAAAAAATCACTGACTTCCCCACCTAGGCTCCCTATACAATGAATGGGAAGAGGCAGAGACCTCAGAATTGGATTCACAAAAGCTAGTATGCTAAGTGGCTCCCCAGCTAAACCAAACTGGCCAATGTGGGATGACAAGGTAAAGGGCATATAGCTTCTTTTAAAGAATTTGAGGCCATTTATTGACTCTTAAAACTTAGCGTTGAAAATCTCTCTCAGACAGGCACCTAAGGCAGGGACATGCCTTCATCTGCTTGAGATTCTCAGCGGCAAACTTTCTCCTCCTACTACTTTCCTTTGCCCGCCAGGACATTTTGTGTAAGCTTGCCACTTAGGGGCCCAATACAATAGGCGAGCACCGAGAACACTTAGCAGATCGGATCCTGCAGGTTTGTTAGGCGAAGAATGCTTGTCTTTCTCCGGTTCGTGAATTACTCTAGGACTTCAGCATCCAGATGTCTGGTGTGGGGCTGCAGTGTGTTTGCTCAGAGGCTGAAACAGAGGCACCAAGGGAACTTCTACAGTGAAAGTTTAGGCACCTTCTGGGTTTGGCATCAGCCGAGGGGGAGTCTTGTGATCCAGTGGGGCCGCCTGGGATTTAGGCACCTAAAGTGATATTTAGGTGCCTATGCCCTTTTTCTAATCTTGCCCCTTGCCTCTGTATGGAAAGGCAAGAGATTTCAAAAGAGATTAAAATCGATCCTTGCCAATGAAATTAAAAAAGACACAAAAGACAAGTACAAGTAGATCTTATTGTACACTACCAGAAGACTAGGTTTACCTTAGTGTGGCGATAAGTCACTTGTCCAATTTTTTGGTATTCTGTGTATCAATTTTCTTTTGTTTTTATGAACTTGATGAATTTTAGTGTTTATAAAAGTGTGAGAAATAAAGACAATAGCTAGAAGTCAGTATTGAGGAATGCTGCTAATGCAGATCACAAAATTCCAGTTACTTTATGACTGAGTCTCTTCTAGAGAGAAATTGCTAATAATGGCAAATACTGTAGGGATTTTGGCTGAAGTAGGGGCATTGCCAGCAGATCAAGGGACGTGATCATTCCCCTCTATTCGACATTGGTGAGGCCTCACCTGGAGTACTGTGTCCAGTTTTGGGCCCCACACTACAAGAAGGCTGTGGAAAAATTGGAAAGAGTCCAGCGGAGGGCAACAAAAATGATTAGGGGGCTGGAGCACATGACTTATGAGGAGGCTGAGGGAACTGGGCTTGTTTAGTCTGCAGAAGAGCAGAATGAGGGGGGATTTGATAGCTGCTTTGAACTACCTGAAAGGGGGTTCCAAAGAGGATGGATCTAAACTGTTCTCAGTGGTACCAGATGACAGAACAAGAAGTAATGGTCTCAAGTTGCAGTGGGGGAGGTTTAGGTTGGATATCAGGAAAAACTTTTTCACTAGGAGGGTGGTCAAGCACTGGAATGGGTTACCTAGGGAGGTGGTGGAATCTCCTTCCTTAGAGGTTTTTAAGGTTTTTAAAGCCCTGGCTGGGATGATTTAGTTGGGATTAGGTCCTACTTTGAGCAGGGGGTTGGAGTATATGACCTCCTGAGGTCCCTTCCAACCCTGATATTCTATGATTCTATGATTCTAAGACAAGAGTCCACTGATAACCAAACTGAGAATAAAGAACTCATTCTGATAGTTTCCCAAGGAAAATTTCTTCCAAAGATGGTCTGTGAAGGAATATCATGGTTGAAATGCTATCATTTCCAGTAATATAATGTCATTTCTACAAGAACAATAAGCTTGTAAGACTGATGACAAGAAATATGGAATTTTTTCTACGGACAGGTAACAGTCTAGGTAGAAAAATACCTGGAATCCACTCAGGCCATCTGATACCCCAAATGAGCAAGTGTTTCAGTTTTTTTACTTGCACCATCCCTAAATGGAAGTGCCTTTTTACAGATTGTAAGAAACTTTGGAAGAGAAGAAATAGGATGCACTGTGAGATTTGAAAAAGTGACTTGGCCTCAAGCTGCACAATTCAGATCTGGCACAAAACATGGATCTTGAAATCTCTTATTGTCTTTGCCTCCTTCCCCTCCAACCTCCAGATTTTGAATCTAGGTTTCAGTTCTGCCCATTGTAGATATGTGGGGTACCCACAAAATTTAAATCTGGATTTGATCATGCATTTTGAAGTTTGGGGATGTTCAGATCCAGGATTCTGTTTCTCTAATAAAAAATAAAAATGTAAATGAGACCTTTAATTATTCTATATTAATCTGAGGTTGCTTTATGTATGTACTGTGGCAGAAATGTCAGCAAAAGCAAAGTATAGAGTGATGAGAGCAAGTGGTTTTCATCAATGATGGGCATTTAAAAAAAAACTGCAGTACTTTTCTTAAAGTACTTCATATTATAAAAGAAGATGAGGCTGATTTAGCATGCCTCATAGGCACCACACATCACTCTCTTATCCTTTGTGCTGTACAACCTTACTTTTTTTCTTCAAACCCCTTGTTAGGACTCACTGTTTTCAGTTAGTCTTCCAAAGCTGACCTCCATTGCAATACCTTCTACCTCTATTCTGTTCCCTGAAACCATAATATGGTCAGTCTGATTCTCCCCTTCCTTACACTGTCATTTACACCCACACCACGTACAAAACACTAACAAATCCAAACAGAATAATCTAATGGGAGCTGCAAGTGCTCACAACCTCTGAAAAATAAATGTATCTATGTAGGTGTTCCCCTCTAGGCTCCTTCATTTGAACACCCCTTGCATGTTAATTGCACTTGATTTTGTACCAATCTTTTACCTAATGAGTGAGCAATAATTGGATTTAGGAAGACTTTGGGCCAAATTCAAACTTGGTATAATCCAAGAATCCTCAAGGTAATAGAGGAAGTCAGTAGAAGAACCACCAATGGTATCCAAACCCTCTAATTCCCATTCAGTGCTTTTACCAAAAAACTATCCTGTTGTCTTGGGATAATGGGACTAGGGTAGGGTGACAAGATGTCCTGGTATTATCGGGACCATCCTGATATTAGAGGCTTTGTCTTATATACACAACTATAACCTCTCCTGTTTCCCCCCCGCACCGCCTAAAAAAAAAAAGAAAAGAAAAAGGAAGTGTCCTGATTTTTCACACATGCTATCTGGTCACCGTAGACTTGGGACAAAAATATAAGGTAGGACTAGAACAATTAAATGACTGGATAATGTAGTCTTCTGCACTACTAATTTGTTTATATTGACCAATATATATTTGCACTGTGACTTTTTGATAGTCATAATTCTTTTTTTCAGTATGAAACTAAGGAATAGAAATTAGTAAATACGATAGTCAGAGACTGAAGATCAGGACAGATACTCATAGTTTGTCCACACAGTATAGCTTCACCACTCTCATGTCATCATCATCTCAATTTCATAGTAGCTAGAAGTAATGCCTCCCAAAGTGGTTTGTCAGCAAATGGCATAACCTGAAGCTACTGGCCAGCTATAGAATAGTTCCTACAAACATCTTTCAAAAACAGCTTCTTCAGAAAAGAAGTTATCAGTTAGCCCCTAAAAAAATGTGGTGTATTTATTGGCCTCAGAAAGACGGTAATGAAATATACTGGAGAAATACCTATTTGTGCATGCATAGGACTCATTACCCACCCATAGGGCTCAGTGCTACACTCTTTAGAGTCATTGGGGCTTTACAAAGGGAACAGGATCAGGCCTTGCCTAATTTATCACATCTAATAAATAAAATAGATAATACATGAAGGGAAGCCACAAGGAGAAGGTAGAGTTCTTTCATTTTTTAAAATGTTGCCAGAGCAAATGATTTATTTACTTAAAAGTAGGCTAATGACTATAGCTCCCTCTAAAATACTAGATAATCTATTTAATGCTATGGTTCATCCTATGTACCAAACAGGCTCATTCAATTTTGTTCCATTCTGTTTCTGTTTTCTGCTGTTTTGGACACCAGATTATTCTGCCATACTGCTAAATGACAGGTGGTCTGATTTGATGTGTCAGTGATGTCATTGCATGACATGACATGTCCTATTAAAAAGTTCAAATGGGTAGGATTTTTTGTGATTATTTTGTCAAGCTCAGAGCAGAGACAAAAGCATGTCGTACCTTTCAGCTCTCATGTTACAGATGTGAGAGTCAAGATTTTTTTTTTTTTGCTCAAAACTACATGCTTTTGCTTTTTCACAAGTTTAAATCAAATACTTCCAATTAATTTCAAAAGGCACTTGAACTGTTTTATGATTTGGGGTTTTATGTTTACAATCTGAAGGTTCCTCACTTCTACTGTTTAAGAAATACACTTCGCTCACTGTCATGATGTCCATGTCTGAAATTATGCACCCCCATTCAGCTCAGTAAAACATAATAGTATCCTTTCATTTACAGAGTAAATTATTCTCTACCAAAAGATTCCAACAATATTCCCAAGGTAATTATTCACATTATTACCAGTGGGACTGTAAAATTAGTTTATGGAAATATACAAAATGTAGAAACATAAACATATGCAACCATAGGTATAAACACACACACACAAAACCATTATCTTCGTGAGTTACACAATTATCTCATGATGTGGAAAAATGAAATGAAAAACATCACAAACTCCTTCCACCAAAATCAGTCGTGTGTGTGTGTATGAGCATACATGTATATAATGCTTATGAAAATAGAAATATAAAGAATAGTACTAAATTTATGGGTGGTACAATTCTGCCATCTACAGGACAAAAATAATCTTCAGGATTAAATAAAATAGTCATGGGCTAATTTGTAGTATATAAAATTCACATTTTGATATCAGAGGAAAATAATATTCAATAATTATGTGGGGTGGGGTGGGGGGTGTTTGTCTCTTCTATAACAGTATTTCCCCTAAAGGGTTTAAGAGGCGAAGCTCAAATTAGAATACACATGACTGAAGGCTAATGCTCACTTACTCCCACAAGCCTTATATATATTTCTGTCAAATTTGTATTCTACACTCTTGTTAAAAAAAAAAAAATCTTAATAAAAATGTATGTATTGAAATTGCTCTACACAATAAGAAACATCCTGATAGGAGTAATTAGCTTTTACCTTATGTTTTTCTTTTTAAAAAAATGAAATATAAATATTTTAACTATCATGACATAAAATTTTAGACTCCCCATCACTCAATGAACCAAAATCAATCTGCTGCAGTGACATTTCTTTTATATTATTTTCCAGTCAAATTGTATAAATCTCTCAAACTTGTTTATGACTATTAAATATGATGATTGCTCAGTATAGCTCTTTTAGCTATAAAATAGTGCATATGAGTGTACCCAGTTTCCTGAATAATTTCTCTTACAAGAGATTTTTTATAAATCTTTGAGTTGACTGGGGTGAATGAAAAGAATATCTGCTGAACACTGGATTCCTATTATCAGGTGGGGAGGAGGGAAAGAGGGAGAGAGAGAGAGAGAGACCTAAGGAGACATGTCTTGCTCACATTCCCATTCATTGTGAAGAAAGTACCAGCAAAGGAATGCATGATAATGTGAGTGAACTTGACCATTTTACTGTTGACCTTGGACCATATTTTCATGCAGAACTCCTGCTGAAATTAATGGGAGTTTTGCGTAAGAAATGATGGCAGGCTCATGCACAGTAATCAACAACAAAATCTTAATAGGAATCAGTATGCTGCCCCAATAATGACCTAATTTAAGATGATTGCACTACATTAAGAAAGCAATGGGTTGTTGTGTTTTCTTTTTTTTTTTTAATTAGAATGGGAAAATTTAACACAGAATATACACTTATCCCCACATGGTACACCATCCTCAATATTGTATTCTAACTATAATAGATGTTAAGACCTTCCCATTAAATATGAGGATGTGTTAGGTCATGATCCAAAGCCCATTAAAGGCAATGGAATGAGTCCCATTGATTTCAATGTGTTTGGATCAGGCTCCTAAACAGCAGATGCTAGGGTGTATATTATAATTGTTTGCACCTCACACCTGTGAATGTCAAAAAGTAAGGAACATTAAGGATCAGAGGAAACTCAGTGCTAAACACAAATCCATTTCTGCCTTGTGGAGTTAATTAGCAATTGATTTAGACTAGCTGTAAACACATATTTGCTGCTAATGATTCTGAACAGTCTTCTTTTGGAATCGAGTGTGAAAATATAAGTTAAAAAAATCCAGATGAAAACTGCAAATTCCATGGTTTTATACTCTCTTTCCAAACTCTTATTTTTAAACTTTTAATGATAATATATTAGCTGCACAAGAAAACAAGTAAACCAAAATAGGACCTAATGTTATCTAAGTTCACTAAATGCCTTGTGACATGGATTTATAGTGCAATTTATCATAAGATACAGATAAGAAACTGGAGTGGGTAAACTGACAAGTTTAACTGATTACACCAAGTAAAAATACAAGAAATGTATTTGTGGCTGAGGCATGCTGGAGTAACGATGTGCATGTCTTAAAAAATGGGATGACAAGACAAGAGCAAGTTCCAGCAAGGGTAGTGTTAGCAAAGTTTCATGAGTTTTTTTTTATTTTACCTAGACTCGCAACATACCAGAGATGATATAATGCTTGTCTCTCAGGTTTGTTTTCTGAGTGACCTTTGAAAAGATAGGCAAAGAGAAGCCATTGCCTGATAGATAATAAAGGTAGCAATGATATCTGAAGACTCCTTTATGTTGTGTATACATGCCACTTTGCACAACAGAGTGAGATCATCTTATGAATCCATTTTTCCATGCACCGATTTAAAAAAAATAAAGTTAGTAACTACTTTTCTAGCCACTTTAACATGTCTGATCTCCAGGTTTGGTGTACAGTTTTACCAAGATGGTGGGGAGAAAATGTCTTAATGATGTCACAACCCAATTATACTTAATCAGTGTAATATGGTCATCTGATAGTATTCCTGACATTGTTCTGTATTTAGACCGCCCAATGCAATCAACGGGAGTATTGCATAAAAACTGATGACAGGATAATCACTTAAAACTGACATATTGTTAATGTGCCAAAGCTAAAGAAAACTTTTCAAGGGAAGGTGAAAACAAATCCTACTTTCTATGAAGTGTTTAGTTTAATTTGTTAGTGAGCATTCATCAGTATGAGTAAAGATTGCAAAATAGGCCCGTGCTCAGGATCTACGGGTAACAGCTACAGACACTGTGGACTCCAGGCTATAGGAGCACAGCTGTAGTGCTTCCACACCACACTGGCCTTTTCCCACAGCTTGGCTTAGCTGCTGCACTGTCACTTGTTCCCCTTGTAGCAGATGAGCTCAAGTGCCCCCTCCATGGTGCATATGGAGCATTAATGTTGGCTCATTCAGTACTGCTGTCCACAGTGATTTTCAGCATGTTTACACTGTTGTTTCAGGAAAACATGCTGAGTACGTTGTTGTTGTTGTTGTTGTTGTTGTTTTCTCTTACTCCTCCCATTTCTGGCTGGCCACATCCCCTTCATGGATGGTTGGTGTGATTATGCACAGTATGTGAGTGATAGTATGGGATACTCATGTATTGCCACTTTTACCTTCTGAACAACCTTCCTAGCACCTAATGCACCTGATCTATGACCATGTGTTTCCCTTCATTCTGTGGAAGTGTGGGAACTATATACTCCTGTGTTTTGGAGACAACAATCACAAATACATTTCTTTTGGAGCACCCCTTAAAATTGACTAGTTAAAATTTTTAAAAACAAACAAACAAGGAATCAATTCATAAAGGTGAAATGAAAATATGTATTTAAAGAAAAATAACTTAATTAGCCATTTAAGATTCCACATCAATTTCATTATATGTATAGGGCAAATATTACAAATAAATAATCTTAGATGGAAAGTAATTTCTCCTTTTATTAAATAACTAGCAGTTAAGGTTAGGGTTTCTGCTTCCCCTACAGCAGAAAATAATTCTAAGAATGAAGCACCTTGAATTATATTACACTGTAGTGCTGGCTTCTGCTTTTTTCAGGGAAGTAAAAGAAGCAAAAAATCAGATCTAAACACATAAAAAGCCCTTTAGCTTGACTAGAACTCCTAGCTGCTATGGTAATATAAATATTAAAAAGGCACGGCCTCTTTCTGCGTGTATCCAACACTGCTTGTGCAATTCATATGCACCTGCTATTTGGGGGTGGGGAGAGAGGAAGAGCCTGATAGTCCCTGGGGGACATTTTCAGAGGTGAAACAGGTATTTAGGCACCCAAATGCCACTGAAAGTCAATGGGACTTCAGCACCTGACTCCCATTGCTGCCTTTAAAAATTTCCCCAGTGGACTATCAGTTTTGTGTTGCACCCTCTAAGACCATCAAACAGACCACAAATGGATTCTGTGCAGAGGGCCTGTGTCTCATGTTGCTTACAGTATAACAGTGGTACATCAGTGTACATGAGGTGCTAAGAGGGAGGTTTATCCCTATTTTTGTAACTTTAAAGTTTTGCCTAGAGGGGAAATCCTCTGTGTTTTGAATCTTTTTGTTACCCTGTAAAGTTATCTTCCATCCTGATTTTACAGAGGTGATTCTTTTATCTTTTTTTTTTAAATAAACTTCTTTTAAGAAACTGATTGTTTTTCAGTGTCCTAAAAACCCAGGGGGGTTGATCTGTGCTCACTTTGTAACCAATTGGTTAGGATATTATTCTCAAGCCTCCCCAGGAAAGGGGGTGTAAGGGCTTGGGGGATATTTGGGGAAGGTAGGGCTCCACGTGGCCCTCCCTGAATGTTTGTTTAAATCACTTGGTGGTGGCAGCGATACCAATGGCAAGGAAGGAATGTGTGCCTTGGGGAAGTTTTAAACCTAAGCTGGTAGAAATAAGCTTAGGTGGGGGCTTCATGCGGGTCCCTACATCTGTACACCAGAGTTTAGAGTGGGGAGGGAACCCTTGATATGGTCGGTTGGAATTTTTAGCTTTGCAAATTAATGGAACGTGTTTTCAGATGGCCAGTGACCTCTGAACACAGGAAAACTTAATAACCTGTAGATAACCCAGTGTCTTTGCTGTTTATCCCTCTTGAAAACTAAAATGATTTTGCTATAGTTCCCAGCAGAAAAAAAGCCATCAATATGAGTTTTAAGGTAATGGGATAACCTGTGATCATGACCTTTCAGAAGCAGTACTTCAGGGAATTCCAAAATAGCACAGCTATTTTAACTATGGGCAAATTTTGGATGTACCCCAGATAAAAGGTAATTGCTAGCCAACTCATTTCTTCCATTTGTTATGCAAATGGACAGGCAAGGGCCAGTGGTCTGAGAACAGCGCTGGAACACCATTCAATTTGTCTTCCTGAGGTGCTGAGCATCCACAGCTTCTATTGACTGTGCTTGGAGTAGTGGGTGCTTAGACAACAGAAAATCAGCCCATCAAAGTTTCAGTTTCAGTTTTATAATGTTCCAATTGAGGATGATAATTCTTTACTTCCCTCACAGAATGGTTGTGAGAAGTAATTAAAGAATTTTGGTGAGGAGAAGCAAGTTGTTGTTTATTACTAATTAATTATTATTATTATTACTATTATATTTATTTATTAGATAAACAACACTAAAACTAACGTGTAGGTGTGTAACTCTGCTGTTTCAGACACATGAAAACATATTGGTTGTCATTCACCAAAATTTGCTTATTTGGTGAAATTTATCTCAGCACAAACAGCCTGCATAAAGCCTATAGATTACCTAAATTCCACATAAACCCATTGTTGGATTTTTGCCCTTCCAGAGCAAATTTTGTATTAATTTTATTAAGTACATAACTGAGTTATAATAGAAATATTCCACTTATATAAATTGGTACAGAATTTGCCAAAATAATGATAATATTATTTGAGTTAGAGATAGTGCATTGCAAAATTAACATTATAAATGCAGGACATTTATAGTTGTACGTCTGTCTAAATGTTCTCTGTTCATAAATAAATGTGATTTCTTCTCCAGAACACAAGAATAAGCAAGTTATATGTCTTGTTCTTCTACTGCTTATCTTTTTTGTTACTTTAATAAACTGCAGTAGAACCAATCTGTGGTAAATTTAATACAGTAAAATAGAATAAAACAACATCTGCCACAAAAATATCCATCACTAGCCCCATATTCTCAATGCCTTCTGCAAGCTGGTAATAAGGAGATATAAATGACTTGGCTCTGCCAATTTCTAGTTGTGCAGTCAGTGTGAAATACAGGGATTATAAAATGTTCCTCTGTCAGATATTTTGGCAGTGATTGGAATATCTAGTGAAATATGGGATTTTATTCTTAGTACTTTAAGTTAATAACAATAACTGTAAAACTAATATTGTTCTTTCCTGTAATTGCCGCTATTCATCATACAACAGAAGAAATTCAGGAACAAATATACGCACTTTGTTTCAGTGCAGGCTCCCGGGTAAGACTATAATATTATTACTGTATTTTTCTTCTTAAAACATTATTCAAGGAAATTATACAGTAATAAACTCCTACATTTAACTACAAGCCTTATGGAAAAGTAAATTAATTGTTTTATGCTTTGCCGCAATCTTGCCGCCCATGCTCTGACCATGTCTCCCATATACTGTGGCTATCAACATTGTCAACAGCACATTCACTGTTCTGTGGCTGATAGTCCAGTAATTATAGTGCCACATTCAGGTCATATTTCCTTGTATTCTACAATATTTTTGAAAGATAAAAGACAACACAATATATAAATGAACAAGGGAGTATAGCAGGAACGTTGGTTTTCATTGTAACCCCCTGTTTTCAGCTGTCCAGGACTTTTTCAAACATCTACCTGTCTGATGAATTTCACAAGTATATTGTCTAATTGAATGTGAATTTGGTGGAGAAGTCCAAGCAACAATAGTTCATCTGATTTTGGACACAAGGACAGTAAACAAACTATTTTGTTTCATTCCCCATTTCTTAAAATCTTGGCTATGCTGTGCACGTGCAATACATCTGCTAAAAAGGTGTTTCTCTAAGATATTAAAATACATGGATAAGAGCCTGTACATCTGTTGGAGAGTGTTTTTGGAGAAGGCTGAGGTTATGCTTCCAAAATGATGAAGGGAGAAGGTAGCTGACCAATCAGTTGTGTCCCTATGAAGCTGATGATTTTAATGTTGCTGAGAATGTGTAATAGTGTAATTTATTGTGTAATTATTTGTGTTAGGCATCTAGCCTTAGAGCAGGGCCGACTCCAGGCACCAGTTTAACAGGCAGGTGCTTGGGGCGGCCAAGGGAGAGGGGCGGTACGTGCGGCAATTCAGGGGTGGCAGGTCCCTCACTCCCTCTAGGAGCGAAGGACCTGCCGCCAAACTGCCACCGCCGATCGCGGCTTTTTTTTTTTTTTTCCCAATTGCCGACGCCGGTCGCGATTGTGATCGCTGCTTTTTTTTTTGTTTGGGGTGGCAGAAATGCTGGAGCCGGCCCTGCCTTAGAGAGGCATATTTATTATTTAAAATCTAAATAAATGAAAATAAATAATCAAATGTTTCATGTGTGTATAGTGTATAGTGTATGTGTATGTGTGTTTAATTAGCTTCAGCGTGAAACCTGTTCTCAAGGTATGCATGGACGGAGGCAAGATATCTTCAGACAAACCTTATAGGGTGCACATATATTAAGGAGGTTTTCTTAAGTTTCAATTGAGAGAAATAGGAAAATATAGCTAGACCTACTCTGATGCATCTTAAGAGCGCTGCAGTTTCTAAGGTTTGCAGAAAAAAAAAGTGTCTTCAGCTCTTCCTAAGATGTGTTGGTATCTGCTTAAATATTTCCAGATAATGAAATGTAAACACATTGCAGAGGTAGGAGGCTAGGTTCTGCAGCCCTTGGGTTACTTCCAGTACCTGTTTTATGTCCCTAAAATCTCATACTTCAAGGCTTTAGCCCAGGGGTCGGCAACTGTCAGCACGTGGCCCATCAGGGTAATCCGCTGGCGGGCCATGCGACATTTTGCTTATGTTGACCATTCACAGGCACGGCACCCCACAGCTTCCAATGGCCATGGTTCGCCGTTCCCAGCCAATGGGAGCTGCGGGAAGTGGCACAGGCCACAGGAACGTGCTGGCTGCCACTTCCTGTAGCTCCCATTGGCTGGGAACGGCGAACTGCGGCCACTGAGAGCTTCGGGGTGCTGTGCCTGTGAATGGTCAACATAAACAAAATGTCTCATGGCCCACCAGTGGATTACCCTGTTGGGCCACGTGCCGAAAATTGCTGACCCCTGCTTTAGCCAGTCACCTGTAGGGGGTCAGCAAAGGATTTTTTTCCTGACATATTTTGGATATTTTTGTGTCTTTCTTCTGATGCATCAGAGATAGCCGGGGCTGGGGATGGAACAGTGGACAGGGTGAGCCAGTTCTAAGAATTCTCTTTCTCAGTTGATTGATTAGCGGATCTTGCTCACATGCTCAGGATCTAACTGATTGCCATATTCTGGATCAAGAAAGAGTTTTTTTCCCAGGTCAGATGGCCTGAGACATTTATTTTTTTCAACTTCCTCTGCAGAATGGGGCCTGGGGCATTGGTACACTTCAGTCCCTCTTCTTCTTCACCCATGGCACACAATAATTTAGTCTCCTCTGTGCTGTAGGACTTTGATTTAATTCTGGTTGTTGAGTTTGATATGGAGGTGACAGGGTAGCCTGTAATATTCAGGAAGTCTGACTAGATAATTTTGTGGTTCTTTCTGACCTAAACTTTGACTGTCTATCTGTCTGTCTGTCTGCAATACAGCTGACAGACAGGACCTGGAGAGTGATAATTCTCTATGTTTATATTACATTGTATTTCTTTTTAAAAGCCTAGGAAAATCTGTTTAAAGACAACAATTATAAGATAGGGTAAAGTTTCTATGGGAAAGCACTCACAAGTAAGGAAGTGTCCCATTTAAAGTGTATAAGCAACAATAACTTGGCCACCATAAAGTGTAAATAATTGCCTAGACCACCTTAAAATGGTAGTATATTGCATATTACTCTATCATAAATAGTGTGTGACCCTGAAATTTAAGACTTTACCATAATGCAGAAACAAAAAAGGGGGAGGGGCAGTTAAGTAAGCATTTCCTGCTTATGTTTAGTAGATAGAATAAGCATCCAGGAAGAAATATCTGGTAACAAATTAGCCTTCAATCTTCTTCTCTTATATGTATTGCACATCATGACTGAAAACAATGTTATGATTATATCAGTGTATATTTTCCAACATACGTCAAAGATTTAGAAGCAAGCCAGAAACCAGGAACAGTATTGATGGAAACAAAGATTTAGCATGACTTCTGAATGGTCAGGAAGCTCTGGATTCTAGCTTTGGGTTATTTACTTACTTGAAGAAGAATAAGTGAACAAAAGATATCCCCACACCCCCGTTATATAATTTATCTATGATCTGGATGAATCAATATTTTGAATTGAATAGAGATATTAAACAGCACAGCTAACAACTCACAGAGCTCCAGAAAGCAGCTAGTTTGCTCAGGGTCGGATTTACACCTTACGTACCCCTAGGCACAACATCTTCAGTGCCTCCCCTGCCTACAGCTGACCTTTGTGTTGTACGTGGTTTTAGAGAGATAAGGTGCCCATAGAACGCTAGTGCCCCTAGGCACCGTGCCTACTGTGCCTAATTGGAAATCCGACCATGAATTTGCTCCTGTCCTTGAACTGCTTCAGACACTCTGGAGGAAACCCGACTATTGAAGTCAATAAGCGTTTTCCCATTGACTTAAAAGGGGACAGGTTGTCACTGTGTATGTTTTTCCTCATCCCCACCCCCCACACCATATGCAAATCCTTTCGTGGTATTACTGGGCTAAGGTTGTCAGTTGCACAAACCACGATGAGGAGATTCAGGTGTCATTTAAGGTTCTCCTGAGGTCCACAAGAGGTGTACTGTATTATCTATGGATCTACGTATGCTCTGAAACACAGAAGGAAACTAACTTGAATTTAAATGACCATATCTTAAACAAAAGCTGAAGTGTCTGTATTTCTTCCTTTTCCTTGCCTTAAGCTGAGCTCTAGCAAATTCAGATTCTAGGAAATTCTAGCCAGATTCTCTAGCAAACATAGCAAGAGCTTGCATTAAATTTGGATAGATCTTTTTCTAGGACTAAGTTCTTCAGCATCATCACAGCCAACCTACTCAATTGAGCTGCTAAAAACAAACAAACAAACAAAACCCAGCCCTTTCTGTTCTCTTCTCCAGCTATTCTATTGTGAGGTTAACTTTAGCTAAATAAGCCTCCCAATAAAACTTGTTTCAGTGCCACCACAGCAAGCTTCAACCTAAGCCCAGAAAAATATTGCTCTTCTAAGCCTTTGGGTCCTGAAAAGCATCTTGCTGTCAGATGGTAAAAATGTCTTTAAAACTGTCTTGCCCAAAGCCTCTCTCTTTTTTTTTTCCTAGTTTTTTTTCTGAGCTGTTAACTGCCAGAGAGGTCATGGGATCCTTTAATCTTCCTGTTCATACATTTTCCTTCTATCACACCTTACTAGCTCCTCTCTCTTAGTACGTTCAAGCTGGTCACAGTTTTCTGACCTTTTTTTTTTTTTTTATTTCTTGGAAAAGTTTATGGTATGTCATGTTCAAACCATGATCACCTCTAAAGTCTATATTGATAAGACCAATCAGGGCATTTTTAAAGTTCCATGTTCATATCCTCAACTAGCCAGATCTTCTCTAATTCAGTTTTTATGTCCAACTGATAGACTGAATATCTCCATGAATTTCATGTATTTAAGAATAGAGAGGTGGACACACATAAATAGGTAGACACATATACAAACATAAGTAGAGAGTTGTGAAATTGCGACTATCTTTTCATGTATGACTTCTTCAGCAATATTAACTGCAAAATGAGATTTGAAAGCTAATAGATTATGAGAAGAATAAGAGACTATAAAGCAAGGACAATGTCTTCCTATGCATGTGCTGTTGTATTACTTTAAATGGAATGCGTGGGCTAAAGGTGTAAACATAGCCCAGTCACTAACATTAAACAAGGTCAGAGGCTTTATCTACAGTGACCTGAGCCTGTTTAGCACCAATACAAACACACTATTAGAAACCCTTTAAACCTATTATTAAGGATACAGAAAAGAAGGAGAAATGGTTGAAGCATTTGAAATGTAAAGTATTAATTAAAGCTTTCTCTTTTATTTAAAAAATAATCCTTTGTTCTCTTTCCCTTTAGCTGCAGATAGTTTTAGAAGAAAAAAAAATCCTGTTGTTTGACAGTCCATTAGATGGTATCAAAGATGGTAATAACTTTGGGACAGGGGGAAGAGAAGTTAGTTGAGATGGGCTGGAGATGTCATTGCTAAAGTCTAATTTTAGAAGGAAAAGCCCCATTGTTTGACAGTCTCTTAGATGTTATCAGAGATTGCAATAACTGTCATCCCAGGTGGTGTTTGGGATTCAGCTGAAGCCAGCAGGGGAGGCGATGATATCTGCAACCTTCTCTCTGGCCCATTCTGGTCAGCACTTCTCTCAGGATTAGGATGATAAAGGTCTGGGGTCTCACAAAATGGGAGCGGGGGGGTGGCAGCCATGATGGTGAAGCTCGCTCCATTAGCTTCTGCCTGTTCTTCCTTTCTGTTCTTTGTTTTTTGTACTTTCCCCACAAAATCTCTTTTATTTTAAGGACCCAAAAAGGGAGCACTGGTAGAATAGTCCACCTCCTCATTATTTTGTCTATCAACTAGGCTTAATATCCAACATACCAATTTTGGCTTATAAACTTCCAGCTCCACATTTCTGGTTTTTAACAAGCATAATTTCAACACTGTCCTTGAATTCTGTCAACTTGACCGTTTTTTTAAACTAATTCAGTTATTCTGTCTCCCTTTCATACCTTCCCCCCAACATAAGTTATTGTAACAGCTTATGACCTTTTACATATTATTTTACAGTTGAGCTCATGATTTGGGTACATTTGTCACAATATAATCTCTTTCTTTTATTAATCAGTTCCACCTAGGATCAGACATTTATTCATAAAATTATAATTACAAACAAACATTTCGTTTCAGTTTAATTATATGAAGGAAAGGAGAGGGGGGAAGTACTTGGTTATATTTTAAGGTTTGCTAAGTCTTTATGCCAAAATTGGAATTTACATATCTTAATTAGATGTTACAAAAAATATCGTTAAACCTTCAGATGTTAATGAAGCTAAAGAACTTACAACTCACTTCATTGGTAGCTAAAACAAAAATTGAAACTGCTGCTGTTATATGTTTGTAAGATATTTAGGAACAAACTAGCTCTTATCACTTCTTTGGCTATATGCCCAGGATGAGTAAAGTTGGATAAAACTTCCCCCCTTCTTTGCCAATTACACAGTTAAAGATGTACATCACACACAGCCACAAAAAATGTATGCACTAATGGTTAAGTTTGCTTACTTGGAGAAAAACTTTAGCCTGATGGCATTCTTATCCAAGCGTGTTGCCTACTTTAAAAATAAACAGCAAAATGATATTCTTTTGGAACCACTTTTGCATTCGTGAGCAATTTGCAACACCCAAAGATGGTAAAAATTTGCAGCTATTTTTAGTCTATGACAGACCTTGCCCACCTCTTTTACCACCAACATTTGTAAAGACAACATGGCCATAGTGGAAACTAAGACCATCATGGGGATCTGAGCTGCAACTCTAGCATTGTGCTCTCTTACATGCCAAGAACAAGAATAACAAAAATCATTGAAAACAATCACAACATATTACAAAAAAGTTTGGTGTTGCAACAGGCCTTGGTTCTGTTGATTTTAAATTGAATTCACAGTTAATGCAGTAGAAGTCCTGAATTAAGCTGGCATTTTATTAAGAAGAGGTTTACTCAAGATGACGTTTCAGTAAAAGTCTGCTTTAGCAAATTAATTTCCAAGCATTTTACTTTAGCTTTTTCTTTAAAATACTTTTTCATTAAACATTTACTAATTAGAGAAACAAAACTTAATGTAAAAGAAACAAACCAAACATCTGATAAATGATAAACTTTGGTTGGTCTAATAAAGATATTACCTCATCTACCTTTTCTCATCTAAGAGACTGTCAAACGGCAGGACGGGGGAGGGGGGTTGGGGAGGGAGTTCTAAAATTAGACTTTAACAACAGCAGTATTACTATCTCCAGCCCATCGCAACTAACTCTTCCCCCCAACCCCCCTCCCCCCAGTTATTACCATCTTTGATACCATCTAAGAGACTGTCAAACAAGGGGTTTTTTTCCTTCTAAAAACTGGTTATAGCTAAAGAAAAAGTGAACAAGTGATATTGTTAACCTAAAATTGTATATTTATTTAATACTTTACATTTCAAATGCTTTAACTGTTTCCTTTTCTTTTTTTTTTTTTTTTTTTTTTTTTTTTTTTTTTTTTTTTTTTTTTTTTTTTTTTTTTTTTTTTTTTTTTTTTTTTTTTTTTTTTTAGTTTTTGTGTTTGCTATAGTGATAAGCAGGCCAAGGTCTCTGGATTCCGAGCTCCTGACCTTGGTGTGACACTATTTAAAGTTAGACAGTAACCGGGTTATGTTAACACATTTCACTGCAGCGACTTTGGTTTGAATTCAGGTCACAGCGCCAAATATGTTGTAGAGATATTGATTTCAAAGGCCCAAAGAGTTAAAGGTGTTTATAAATTCTCTCACAATCTAACATTAAACAAAAAGAACAGGAGTACTTGTGGCACCTTAGAGACTCAGCCATTACAAACATTGAATCTATCTCCCCTTGTAAGTACTCTCACACTTGCTTCTTATCAAACTGTCTGTACTGGGCTATCTTGATTATCACTTCAAAAGTTTTTTTTCTCTTACTTAATTGGCCTCTCAGAGTTGGTAAGACAACTCCCACCTGTTCATGCTCTCTGTATGTGTGTATATATATCTCCTCAATGTTTCACTCTATATGCATCCGAAGAAGTGGTTGTAACCCACGAAAGCTTATGCTCTAATAAATTTGTTAGTCTCTAAGGTGCCACAAGTACTCCTGTTCTTTTTGCGGATACAGACTAACACGGCTGCTACTCTGAAACCTAACATTAAACAGTGATAGATAGGTTCAGGGTTATTTTACAACAGAATCCTCAGTTTTACTTGGTTACTTGGCAAACACCCAAAATCATTCATTCAAATTGAAAGTTTATTGGTTAAACACAAGAAAGAACAAGAAATTAAAACAAGCATTTATACCAAAACTGTGGTTGAGTGATTATGCAAAACAAACCATTAGACTTTATTAAAGTCTTTTTCTTTTTGGAATCAAAATATTAGTCTCTTATTTTCAGAGGAACCTTTCTTTGATGAAAAGAAGAATGTTAATTTTACTCTCAGTCCTGATGTGAAAGGTATTCATTCGTTCTGTTCTTAACAAAGAGACAAAGTGGAAGATAGACTAGATAGAAAAGATGGGTGAAATATGGCTATTCTTGATATTTTTGGAACGCTAGGCTGCTGGCTAGTTACAAGTGGATGCTTTAGCTCACATGATGGCCATGACACCTGCTGCTTGGACCCTGTTTAGTTACAATCTGATCAGGGCCATCATCTGCTTGAATCCTTTCTCTTCAGATGAAGCAGATTTATATGGATTCAATATGATTGATTTTGGGATTTGATGAAAAGCCAAGAGAATGAGATAGGCTAGGAAGAAAAAGAAAGTGGGGCAGAAAATAACATAACAAGGGAAGGGAAAACAATATAGGATCTTACATGCCTTTGTGGTGCTGGTAATTGGATATCCCCACTGGTGGGCTGAGCATTGGATATCATGATAATGTAATGACTTTCAACAGTCACAGGTGAAAACAAAGTTCCTTAAACAAGATGAAAATCCATTAGATGAGCCGAGATGAGCTGAGATGAGCTGCACTGCTGGCAGTTTGAGGGCTGAGTTGGGGGAAGATGAGATGAGAGTAGGTGGAACATGGGATGAGAAGAGAGCTGAAATAAACTGATCATGTTTTATAACTCTCTTTTTAATGAACACAAAAAGGGGAAAAGGGAGCAGCATTGTTCATTCCCCTCATGATTTTGTTCAACAATTAGGCCTAATATCTGTTACCACAATTTTAGTCTATTACCTTCCAGTTCTATATCTACTCTTTTTACCAAACATAATTTCAACAGTCCTTGAATTATATCAGCATGGCCTTTTTGGTTTAGATTGATTCAGCTCCTTTGTCTGGTTCTCCTGTACTTGTTAAAACATTCAACATAATAAAAAACATGACCTATTTCTCATAATTATTGTAACATTTTATAAACTTTCCTAAACTTTTTACTTTTAAGCTCACATTAGGAGCACATTTTGTAAGTCCAATAGTCACAACAGTGTCCAGCACCTACCACATTTGTGGGACTTTTGAAATATATACACTAATAGTATGAACTGTGTCTTGAGCGAGGTTGACATATGAACCACCTCACTGCCCATTAAAAATTTCACAGACTAACTCCCTTCCCATATGCAATTTCATAATATCTCTGTGGTAATTCCAGCAACTGCTTACATAGGAAAGTAATACTAGCTATCTTTCAGTGAAATTTAGCAGGTGCAGAGAGGAGAGTTAGCATCATGTTATTAGCCATCTCTCTCTGGATTACCAGCCAGTGGACTGCTGCCTTAATACAATGCAAATCTGAAAATAATGGTCAGAGAAAGTTTTCATTCAAGTAACTGTTATTTTTATCAGTCAAAAATGTGACCTTGTCAAATGGATGGTTTTCTCATGGAAACTCTTTTATTTTCCAAAAATTATCAAAGTAAGAATCTTTATTTATGTTTTTTTAGAAACCTGCAAAATGGGATTTTTTACTGTTAATAAGGTGCTTTATTCTCTCTACAATTTTGCACCTTCTTGCTCTTAAAATGTACCATATTTATTTATCACTTTCTTTAACACTCATCAGTATGCAGAATAACCAATGTAAGACTCTTAAAACTGAACTGCAGTAGCTTAGGTCTCCCCAAAACAGTATAATACAAAATGAAGAGCAATCCAGAGGTGTAATATTGCAATCCAATTCCTGACTTACTCTTGGCTTTTGATTACACTGAGTCTGTAGAGCCAAGCTATTGAATTTCTATCTTAACATCCATATATTTATTACACTGCTGGGTAAAAAAGGAAAAGAGATAGTAAATAACTTAAGAGGATAAGTTTCATCTATCTCTAATCCTGAGAGCTTCTCCACTATGAATGTCCATTCTAAGGAACATAACACATATTGTAGTGTGCAGAGAAAATCTCCTTTGCTTATGTATTCTGTGCTCTTAGTAGTTCCTCATAATATTAAAGACATCACAGGTACCTCAAAGTAATATTGAATTATTAGCCATTTATGTGGTATTTCCAATATATAATGAATCAAAGGCAGTCAATTTCTTGATTTTACTGTTAACGTAATCTTTGATTCATGATTACCCTTGCGGCTTGATCCATGAAGGGAAAATAGGGTATGTCTACCCTGCAGTTGACAGCATATTTCCTAGCTTGGGTAGACAGACATGCACTCGCTCTGCTTGAGCTAGTCTGTAAAAATAATAGGGTAGCCAGGGATGATATGAACTAGCTAGTGCATATCTGTCTACCCTCACTGAGAAGCACACACGTGATTGCAGTGTAGACCCACCCTTAGACCCAGTGATGCTTTAATTATTTATACACAGTGAAACAACTCTAACAGGAGAGCTTGAGAAATCCCTGCTGATGAGTACCTGAGAGCCCAGTGGTTAGGACACTCTGCTGGGAATGGGGAGACCCAAGCTCAAATCCCTACTCTGCATCAGGTAGAAGAGGAAATGGAACCCTGCTCTCCCACATGCTGGGTGAGTGCGCTAACGATTGGGCTCAGAATTGTAAGATGGGTAGAGTACAATCTGGTACTCCTCCTATAGTGTTGCTTTGTGTGGAGTACTATCTGCTAGGTGGCTTCTGAGCACTCCTACTGAATTGAATCTCACAGGTAACATTGGTGAGAAATGCACAGTTTGAGGATTAGGCCTGAACTAGGTGCCCGGTTGCTTAAAGAAGATAGCTGTGTACATGTCCAGTGGCAGATTTGAGGTGCCACGGGGACTTTACCAGCAAAAAGTTAGGTGCTTAGGGAGTTAAGACACCTAAAAGTTAGGCAGTAGCTGAGTGAGGATTTTGAGAGTCTAAATCCCCTATATATGGGATTTATAGATATAAAGGTTCGAAGGGATATTAAAAATGCCCTTTGTAGGCAAAGCATTTTAGTTACCTTAGTACAGGTTAATAATACTAAGTTACCTAAGATCCTTTGCCTACAAGGGACATTTTAATTGTCACTTTTGAACTTTTTTTTCTAAATGTCCATTCTGAGACTTTTTTTTTTCTGTCAACACATTTTCATAGTTGAATTACAGCATCTGTTCATATGTTAACGAATAAGCAACAGTAAAAATTCTGCCTGTGGATACAAGAAATATAGCAATTGCCAATATCAGAATCTTTTTTTTTTCTTTTTAGCATAACTAAGACTCCATGCTTGATTTCCAAAGTGATAACTATTGGTGTATCAAATTCTTGGCATATAGTTCAGTTGCAACAGATGAATACAGAAGAGGAGAATCAAACTGAAGTATGAAATTGAAATGGCTGTAGAGAAACAGAAAAACAATTTTCCATTCATGGAGATGCTGTAAATAAAAGAAGGATGTCTGGAAAATGTGTGAGGAGACTGAATCTGCATTTCTTGTTTCCTCCAAATACCCACTGCAATCAATGAGTATGTGGGGTGAACGAAGCGGCAGGACTGAGCCCCTAGTAAACAGAAAGGGTTATGCTATGTATTTTCTATGTGTTGTGTTGGGCTTTAGCTATAAGACTCCCATTAGACTGTATTGCACTTGTGTTTCTAAAGTACATTATATTGAGGACCAGTGCAGTGCAAATGGAGGAAAAATAGCAACACTAACTTTTCTGATTTAGAACTTTATAATACATTTCTGTTGAAAAGCTCCAGGGAGTTGCAAGGCCCTCTTGTTAAAAATACATTTTTCTCGTGTGTGAAAATCACAGTTTTCTCTTTCATTTAAAGTAAGTTTCTAAACTTTTACACACAGAGATAGCACTGAAATGTAAACGGATGAAAATCAATTGCAAGGGCTGAATGGAACAAACAGCTGGGCTCCACTTTCACAGCAGTGCCACAGCACACACATGCAAAATGAGCCAGTTAATTTTCCTTGTCCCAAGGAATCACCTAGCTAACTCTCCTTAAGTCTCTTAGGATAGGTGGTGCAATCATAGTGGAAAGTATCACGGGGTAGCTGCGTTAGTCTGTATCCACAAAAACAATGAGGAGTCCGGTGGCACCTTAAAGACTAACATATTCATTTGGGCATAAGCTTCTGTGGGTAAAAAAAAACCACTTCTTCAGATGTATCTGAAGATGCATGGTGGAAAGGAATCAGTTCTATCAAGAGTAGGAGATGGGGCAGGAGGAAATTGTTTCCCTGGCCTACATAAAAATTTCCCTGATTCTGCTTGTTAAAATGTAAGTCTGCTCTAATGAAGCAATTCAGATGATAGCTGCTCCCCCCAGGCCATTGCCAAGGGGCACAGGTGGCACCTGCTATTGTGGCAGCCATGATACCTACTGTCAGGGGACATCTATACCTGCGTCTCACACCTCTGCCTCTAATAGCCCAGGAGGGATGGTGAGGGGGAATATGGACTATGGGGAAAAGAGTATAGAATTGGGAGGAGAAGGATTGCAAGGATGGAGGAAACCTTGGATTTGAAGAATGATTTTGTAACAGGTTGTGTGGATGTGGGTATAGTGCTATACCCAAGGAGCATCGCATATCTTTGGAGAACCCCTCCGTATTTTGGCATCATGTCACTGTTAACTTGTTTCCTTTCTGCAAACCAATACAGGAGGTCAGATCTTTCAATCCTATTCTCCCCAAACTCCCATTTACTTCCAATGGGAATTGCTGGAGCACAAAAACAGGATCAGCCACATAGTGCTCACCCTTACACTTAACAGCTTCCTTAGATAAATAACTTTACTTCAGTATTTCCCTAGAGTATGTACAGGCAAAGTAAGACTGAAAACACTTGCTAGCCTAAGCTATTTATCTAAGAGTTATATTTGGACCCAGCAGTGAAGGAGATAGAAACAGGGGGAGCTGATTTAAACACAGCTATCTGCTGTCGTGACCTTATTGTTCTGGCAACAAACAGGAACAAATGGAACTGAGGATCTGCACTGAGTACAGAGTTCCTAACCATTTAAAGGGGCAGGATATCATATTCCTCCACCCTACTTTAAAATACTTCATATGTATATACATAATTGTTTACATGGCTAACATAAAACATTATATAACCTTACTAAAAATTGCATGAGGATTACTCCAGATGGTCAAATTGCAAGAGATTATTTTGCTCCAGAATAGCAATTCACTATCTAAACAATTTATAAGTTCAGCTCAGCACTGGTTTTTGCACTGTCTTGGGATAACATGGTAATGGTGGTGCGGCATTGTGCCCTACAAAAGGAACAGTTATTGTTAAGGAATCAACTGGATCTGATGACAAAATTTCTTCCAACAAGTCACCAAAATTACAAATTTTAACAGGAGGAGGTTTGATCAGAGGAACAGAAAATCCTACTGGAACATCTGCAGACTCTGGTACTTGTCGAGGCTGCAACTGGTCTATATATCATTTCCATAAAGTACCGTCAGATAGTTTTACCATGAATGACACAGATCCAGTACATTTTACAATTCTCCAGGTACCCATTTCACTCCACACCTGTAGTTGTGAGACTAAATCTCCTACTTGAAAATAATGATGACAAGGCTCATGTTGTAGATCAATTTGCACATCTTGAGATTTGGCTACATACAAGGCAACATCAGGCAACATCAGGTGCATGCCGATAACTTCAAGAAAAGAGTTGCAGGTGACTCCCAGGTAGTAGTATGTGGTGTATTCCTGTAGACAAGCAAGAAATTGTCCAATTTCTGCTGATGACTGAAAATAAACTTGTTAGCGCTTATGATATGCTTAAGAAGCTGTATAAGCATTCTGACGGTCCCTTTGTAGCAGGATAGTTTGGAGCAGATCATATGTACCAAATTCCATATGAAACCAGCAATCTCTGAAATTCTTCAGAAGAGAACTGAGGCGATTGTCAGTCAGCTACTGTAATGGTAGACCAAATTGGCTAAATAAGGTATGAAGATATCTGGTGGTCTAGGTAGCTGTAGTAGAACTTATTCTGAAAAGTCCTGGCCATTTCAAATATGCATTGACTATGACCAAAAAAACATATAACCTTCCAATAGTCTGGCAAAGTCCATGTGAATATGTGTCCATGGAATCTGAGGCCTACGACCAAGGTTGGAGATGAGGTGGGCTAGAATCAAGCTTCATTTGCTGACTCATAGTACATAACTCCATCTTCCTCTTAATGTCTTTCTTTGTCAATCCCTGGTCATCTGACATGACTCAGAACTATGGCCTTCATCCATACTAATGTCAAAATGGCGTTTGTGAAAAGCTCCCAAAATCTGAGATTGAAGTAATTTTGGAATGATCTCTCACACTCCCCATAAATTTCAATCTTGATTCACAGATTATTCAGGTTGACATGACATTAATTTTGTAAACTGGGTATTCTTATGATCCTATGATCTTATGGTAACTTGTAATACCATTCCCCACACAAGAGAATGCACATCCTCTTTAGATATTTCTTTGTTGATGTCTGTCTACGCTAGTAATGAGTAACCTATTCATCAAATTGAGATAGAGCACTTCATCCAAAGGAACTTGGACATGGCAGACAGGACAACCCATCAGCACTGCCATGGTGTGTCCCTTTGCGGAATTGAATAGTACAGGAATGAACTGAAAGTAGCAATGCCTATTGTTGCATATGAGCAGCAGCTAATGATGGAATTCCATGTTTCAGTCCAAAAATTGAAAGTAACGGGTGGTGATCCATCAGCAAGGTAAAATATCTACCATACAGATAGATATAGAACTTCCAAACTCTGAAGATAATACCGAGGGTTTCTTTTGCTCTATTTGACATAGTTCTCCTCAGGTTGATGGTTCGTGTTTTTGAAGTGAAGTTAATTGGTTCCTCCATGCCATCAAGAAAAATATGGGAAAGAACTGCACTGAAGCATCATAAGCCAATTGCAATTGTAGAGTGGCATCAAAGTATGTAAGAAGTTCCGTTGATGTCAACAGTTTCTTTGCTTCCTTAAATACACCCTCACATTCTTTAGTCCATATCCATTTTCTTCAAAACTATGGAGGTTCTTCCAGAGGAACTTGTGACAACGTCTGGTAATTGGCAGATGCAGAAATCAGTGAGACAGAAGCTCCATTTTCAAGCTCCATTCTTGTAGGAACTCCCTTGACCAAGAGTGTGATCCAGGTGCCATCTCTTACTCCAGCTTCTGATAACACATGCAGTGTTAGGTCTTGGTCAGTGTCACTAGAGCGCTTGTCTTTTTCCACATTATGAATTTCCAACTTCTGTCTTTTCTTAGGTTCAGTTTTCACATGTCTTCTTGAATGGATGGTTACTCTGTCGTTGAACTATATGAGAGGTCATGGCAATGCATCCGTTCTAATGGCACTTTCTGAAAAAGACCTGGCATGTTCAGCATGCCTAGTTTGTGCATAATGGTCACACAGATATTCCTTAGGCTCCCATGGTCCTCAGTCCTACCAATTCAAGAGATGCATTTCTTTGTTCACACTAAATTCCAAAGAATCCTTCTCTGCAGTTTCCAAGGCAATAGCTATCTCAACATCCATCTTGAATGTAAGTACTAATTCAGTCAGTAATTTATTTTAGCTCTGGTCATTGCATAATCCAGAGACATATTTGTCACGTGGGGTATCACTTAATGTTTGTCTGAATTGATAATGCTCTGACATTTCCTTAGAGCAGCAGCAAACTGCTACCAACTCTCCACTTCCCCAAAGTTGCTGATGGAACCAATATCATTCTGCGATCATTGATGGGGTAGGAGAGAAGTATACCTGCATTGCGGCAGTTCCAGTTCCAGGCACAGTTGGAGACAGGTGGTCAAACAACAGTCCATGTGTTTTCGGACCCATCACTGTCAGCAAGGTTGAAACTCTTTGTCCATCTGCAATGGAGTTGAAGGCTACAAATTGCTCAAAATGTTCAAGATATACCACCCATGATTCCCAGTTTTCATTGAGTTCACCAAGATTGCTCACAAAAGTTGCTATTTCACTTCTCTTTGTTGAATTTTGCACCCTCCTGGACTACTGTCTTCCACAAGCATTTTTTTTTCTTTTTTCTCTGATCTTGCAGCTTTTCTCTTCAGATTGCGCTTTTTTTTCTTCACTCTTCACTGTCTATGCTTGATCTCCCTCTGTTGGTTGTGTAGTCTACAGAATCCCGCATTTGGCTGTATGTGGCCTTCTCACTGTCTTTAGACCCTCAGTACAGGCTATGCGATGACTCTGTATGGATTACATGAGGCAAAAATGGCTGCTTCCCCCTCACTGCTCTGTCTGCAACACCTCCAGCAGAACAGAAGAGAAAACAAATGCACTTTTTACCTCTTCTATTCCCCCTTGAGTTTTTAACTTTAATTTTCCTTCTTAGGGCAAGAAGCAGCTCACTTCCATCTGAGTCCACATGGCACATGAATTGGCTTCTCTCCAGGGAACACTTCCTGTCTGACTGACAAGAGCAGATTCTTTTGTTCTGGTAGGATAGTGTTTTTTCCTCATATTTCTTTCTGTAAAGTCTAAAAAGAACTCTTTCCAAGACTATTTAGGCACAGTGACTGAAATCTTTGCTCTATAGCTAGAGAAGGGACTTGACATTGAGGGGTGCCTTAATGGGAAAGTTTATAGACTAAAGTCCAAGCATGAGAAAGGGAGTAAGGCGAATGGTGGGAGCTCCTTAAGTGACGTTAGTTATGTTCTAGAAGCTCAAATTGTAAAATTCAGATCTGAACCTCCCCCATTTCAGACCTTTAAAGAAAAGGGCCAGCTGGCGAAAGTTGGATCTGATTTTGACCTGAACCTCCCTAAGTTCAGGAATGTTAAGACTGTATTTTGTCCTTCTGTGCCACTATGGTTAAAAGTGCACAGACTTTTGTTGTGACTGTAGAAGGCAAGGATATTCAATAAGTCTCTATGTACCTAAGTTTTGTTGTTGTTGTTTCAGCAATAATCACCAGAATAGTGATGTCATTGTATTCTGGTTCATATTATAATAGAGCAGGCTATGAGGAGACACAGGAATCACTTGGCTTCCTGCTATTTAGATGGTGCTGCCAAAAGCACAAGTCTGAATTCTACAGGAGCAATGTTAACCACCTTCCTTTAACCACTGAGAACAGTACTTCACTCCATCAGAATGGAACTGGGAAGTCCAAAGAATTTGAATGGCAAATATATAGAAACCATACTTTTTTTTAAGTGAGGCCAGGAATATTGGTCCTAATTTTCCTGAAACTTGCATAAGTATCAATCAGAATTCAGTGATGATAAACTGGTCTAAAACTTCTATGAGGAGAATCAGACCTGTTCAAGGTGCATTAGTATCGAATAGTTTGAAAGCTAGTTTGAAAGTTGATATCGAAATATCCAAACTATGTGACTTAACTGCTTACTTTCCTGTGTCCATTAGCTGAAAGCAGTGTGAGACATTTTCACTTCAATTATCCACACTAAAGAAACAATATAGAAAACATTTAAATGGATAAACTCCAGGAAACATTATCTTTAAACCTATAGACTAAGACTCTCTCTCTCTCTCTCTCTCTCTCTCTCTCCTTTTCAATGTTCTATAAAGTAGTTTAAGTGTACTATTCTGTTTTCTGGTCAGATCATTATCTTCCAAGAGAATGGTTTTTATATTTTTGGGTCACCGGAAAGCATTCCAGTTCAAATATTCATTTTGTCATTTATCTGTTCAAGACAATCAGTGTGCTCTTCTCTACTCATGGCAGTGGAAATTAAAGACTGATGCTTTAAAAAAGGGATTTTTTTAAGGTGCAGGTGGCCTCGGATTGGACTCAGAAATTTGAAAACTAAAACAAAAAAGAGCCTTTGTGGCCTGATGTTCTTCACAAGTTCTATAATGAACAGTTCAACATATTGCTTTTCGTGCAAACCTTTTTCATCCTAAAGTTTTAAGAAAAGCATTAGTTTGAATTTCAAAGTACCAGTCAAAGAGCATCAGTGTCAACAAAGCAGAATACATCTGAATACTTTAAAAGTAGACGAAACTGATGCTTTATTATATAGTGGTCAGCATTAAAAGTCAGCATTTACCAACAACCACATCAAACTTTATTGAGGTATTTGCACAATTTCCCTCTTTTAGAATAACTGTGTTTCATATAACATGGCAAATGCTGACGTTTTAATTGTGTTCTCCATGAATGGCCCTGGCTTCATAGTCAGACATGACTAGAGAGTATTTCAGCAAAACATTAACCAACATTATTTTTATTTTATTTTCATTTTCAGATCTGTAAAGTGAACATCATTCTGCACAGCTAGAGGGATAGCTTACCTCACTGATCACCCAGCACCCGTGCTGCTGGCCATGTCTGTATCTTCCATGATCAGACCTGCATGAGGGAGCCTGTCTGTAGTGATAATTACATAATTCAAATTTACTCCATGGTTTTCAAAAGCAGTCTTTATATTCTGTCTCCAAAGGTATGTTAGAAAGAAAACTCTGCAATGCATGCCAGGATAAATAAATGGAATGGGATCTCCACTCCAAATGCACTTTATTTTGTACTGTATGGTGTTCTGTATAAGCAACATTAAAAGTCAGTACTTCCTAAAATACCAAAAGGTAGACCATAAAATTACTAAAGTTTTCCCCTAAGCTTATAGTAGTATGTGACCATATTTTAATGGAGGGAAAATACTGACTTCTACTGTGTTCTGCACAGAATAAAGTTTAAAAAGAAAAAAATCTGCAGTATCAGTTAAGAATCCCATTTTTCGTTATAACACTATCACAGCGGTATATATTAACTTTCATTTGAGATTAATGTTTTTCAGTCCCATGACGGAGGCTTTCACTGTTGCTCTTACACTACTATGATTGTCTGGCTATTCTGAAAGAAGGATGAGAGACATTTGGCATGGATTTAATCAGTCTGCAACTTTATGATTAGATGTCTGAGGCTACCTGGTAGATGAAGGTGTACAATGCAGGTAACCCCATGTTTATTCCACAATTACTTGGCAGGCTTTTACCAGCTCCCCCTCTTTTTCCATCCAGGTCCCTCCAGCAAATCTATTGCTGGGACCTTACCATCCACCCCTTCCCTCCCCTTCCATAGGAGGTTTAAGGTGGGCTATAAGAATGGGGGGGTTGGCTCCCTGCCGTACCAATCATAGGAGTCCCCAACTGTCCCCATTTGTTCCTTTAACGAATACCTCTTTTTAAGTCCTTTTCCAAGCCATTTATCTGGTCACTGTATATCTTTCCTATTGAGTACCTGCACTGGACATCTGCCCTGCACTTCAATAATGGGTTACGACATATGGCCTTCATGCCATGCATGAAGAGAGCCCTTCCTGAACCCACTATGGTGAGGGTGAAAAAAACCCAACTGCACCCAAGCCAATATGGTGGTAAGCGAAAAATTCCTTCCCAGCCCCTCTAAAAAAGGGGTGGCTAGTGTAATGCCCACAGCAGGTCTTGACCAAACCTCGTATTCTACCACCTAAAAGGGTAAGGAGGGTGGGTCCTGCTCCAGGCTGCTCCGTGTAAAAGGGAGCTTCGGGGGCATGGCTGCCCCTTTTAAACCCTGCACTCCTAGGCAGGGC
>NW_020664368.1:11136367-11217036 GCF_002925995.2 Terrapene triunguis | reverse complement strand
GGGGCACATTTTTAGGGGCGGCATTCTGGCGCCGGCCATGCCGCCCCTAAAAATGTGCCGCCCCAAGCACCAGCTTGTTTGGCTGGTGCCTAGAGCCGGCCCTGCTCCTAGGGGATGAGTCAGCAACCATGCTGACCCTTTTGTAGCAGTTTTCATCTCCGCCGCCCTGCCATAAAGCACTGTTACCTTCATTTGGTCACCCAGCCAAATACCCCCCCGATTAAAGGTGCAGGGCTGTCATAGTAATAAATGAGTACGAATGAGTGACATCTACATACCTTTAAGGTTGTACTTTGTGTCATATATTGTAGCATTTATCAACTTTTTAATATAACTTTCTACTAACAAGGTTAGACATGTTTAGATTTAAAGAAGTTAAAATGCTTATTTGACATGTAATGTATTATATAACTGGCACAGACAAACTCTGAAAGAATATCTCTAGGCTACTGGCAGCCAGCAATTACTGACTGGTGTACAAAAGGTTACTTCTGAACTGAAAAGAAGTTTTCAACTCTATTTGTTGGTTTGGTTTAATATTATTAAATGGAATCATATTATTCCTGTGCCAATTGACTAGTAAGCTAGAATATTTCATGAGTCATATATTAACAAAATATGCTTTAAAGAGTCTTTGGGTAAATTATATCTAAATGTAGTAATCTCCTAAAACGAACACTCTGATTTTCCCTCTGTGTTGTATGTCTCTACAAGGGTAATGGTTAACAATGAACACTATTTTCTTATCAGGCTTTGGCACACAAGTGTAGGTTAATTTCTAATTACATCTTATGTTGTCTCATCAGCCCATCTCAACAGGATCACAAATACTAATGAATTCTTTTTCACACCACCCCTGTGAGAGCAATGATGTTATTCCCATTGTGCGTGCATTATGATAGGCTTTCGATGCATGCTCATATACTATTTATTTCCACACGACCCTCACCTCATTCAGTGCATAGGATGGACAGTGCTCACTTGATGAGCAGCAATTCAATATTTTGTTTTCTTCTTGTTTGTCAATGTGTAGGCCCATGCCTTATTTACTGTGCATTGTTCAAACCCTGCACTGAAGACAGAATTATTAATTTTCTCTTGAGCCATTCTGTGATGCTCATCACTATAGTATTGGAACACTTCACAAATATTGATGAATTTATTAGCACAACACCCGTGTGAGGTGAGGAGGTAGTATTATCCCCCTTCTACAGATGTCAAACTGAGGCACACAGAGATTAAAGTCAAAAGTAGCCACTAATTTTGGGTACCCAATATGAGACATGTAGGACCATTTTTTTCCAGAGTATTTAGCATTATGACACTTCATATGTTCACGTAACAGGTCCCGTTGACTTCCATTACAGCTCTAAGTGCTCAGCACTTCTGCAAATCTAACCAAGGGTCTCAAATCATGGACCCATAACATGGAGAATACACAATTAGTGATCACCTCTCAAAAGTCTGGTTTAAGTAACACCTTTGGGAGCGGCAGAGATAGAATCCAGTTCTCCAGAGCTGTACTAAGTTGTGAGACTGTCCTTACATTTCTTGCATTTTCCTGCTTTGTTCCCTACATTCCTTCCAATTTCTGCAATAAATAAGGCAGGAATCCTGCAGACAACAATGCACTATATAAGCCTAATTCATACCCAGAGCTGCTCCACCCTGTTCACTAAATGTGGCAGAGGTCCTGTGGAAAAAAATAGTATGTGATCATGCAATTAAAGACTGTATCATAATGCATATGAACAAGGGGGAGAGGGCTCAAATTAAGATTCTGCAGTCAATCTTGATTCTGCCATTTCCTAAATTCTGAGTGCTTGACTTTGCAACCTGAATTACATTACTTTAACATATTTGTGTGTGTCATTTCCTAGATTTTTAAAAAAGTAAACTGGTAAAACAATCTATCATGTAGCATCACATTGATACCCGCATGGTTCATCAGCAGGGTTTGAACCTTTAGATACATGGCACATGTGCTAAGTTTTTAACTAATAGCAGTATTAAACTGTCATCCACTACATCATCCCCTTTGGCACGTGGCCCATCAGGGAAATCTGCTGGTGGGCCGGGACGGTTTGTTTACCTGCAGTGTCATCCTTTGGCCCGCGCTGCTTCCCGCAGCCCCCATTGGCCTGGAATGGCGAACCGCAGCCAGTGGGAGCTGTGATCGGCCGAACCTGCAGATGCTGACGGTAAACAAACCATCCTAGCCCACCAAAGTATTTCCCTGATGGGCCGCGTGCCAAAGGTTGCAGATCCCTGCCCTACGTGAACCAGAGGATGGGACACTTTGCCAATGAGTTTCAGGTTTCACCTGTTTTTACCAACAGCAGAGGAATGGTGAGACTCAGGGATCTTGAGCTCCATTCCAGATTCTTGAGGAGAAAGTGCTCTAGTAGACATAGACTCTACTGATCATTCCTCTCCAACCCAGGACCCTTTCTTCCCTGTTGCCTATGACCTGTCCCTGTCCCAGTCCTGTTTCTACCCAGCCACTGGTGCCTCATCCCAGTCCAGTTCTACTCACCTAATCAGTCATAGTCTCCATTTATCAGATTTCTGATCTGTCGCTGTCCAGTAACTCCTACTCCTAGCCTTCCAGACTCTCTGTCCCAGTACCAGACTAAAACTGTCTATCTTACCCTCTCTCTCACTCATGGACTGGTTGCCCAGCCCATCCCAGTTTACCCCAGCTCCTTGTCCGCTGTCTCCTTGCCCCTCCCATCCCAGTTCCCACTCAGACTCCATGATCTGTCTCTCTCTCTTCACTCTCAGCCTCCAGACACTCGCCCCGGCCCACCTTCTCCATCCCAACAGGCTTTCAATCCCAATCTCCTTCCCCAGATTTTACATCTAGTCTCATTGAGTTTACCTCCCCCAATTCCTTGTCCCAGTCTCTTTCCCCAGCCAGTGTCAATTCCCCCCCTGCACCTGAGCTTCTTGTCAGATCTGTATCTCATAACGCATTGGTGCCCATAGCCAGTGTCCTTGCCCTGCAGGTCACAGTCTCTCCCCAGTCTTTCCTCTCATTTCATTTCCTCTCCATGACCACTTGCTCTGTTTCACCCTCTTCCCTCCCCGGCTCCTACTCCCCATCCCCCTGCCATCTTCCAGTGCCAGTCTTCTGCACTCAGGCTTCTTGTTCCAATTTATTCTCCCTGCCTTCCCCCACAATGCCCTATGTCTGGCTCTTGCCCTTGTAGCCCTAGGTATGATATGGAGACTGGGTATTTGTTTTTGTTGTTATTTTGTTGTTGATGATGTTTTACAAAAGCAATAACCTTTAAACTCTTTTTTATTTAGATTGCTTTAATCATTTTTATTGATTCCATAATATAATAGAGATAATAGCAAATATAGATGTAAACCAAGCCAGATAATCAACAGAACTCAAGAATATGTGCTAACGTCACAAAATAAAGAACAATCCAGAGTGAACAGCTAACAATTCAGAAAACAACTATTCTATTTACTCTGAAGATATTGCCAGTTTGCTTAGTGACATTCATATAGAGATGAAATATGCCCTCCACTGCCCTTGAATAGCTTGAAAATGCTAACTATATTTCCCCGAAACACCTTTATTGCAGAAGCCAAACACTTTTCAATTCCCAGAAAATAAAATGCCATGTGTTTTATAATATTGCATAATTAATGGAAGAATTTTTAAAACCTTTTTCAAAATCAATTCAGGTAGTTTGAAGTAGCCACAAGAAAAGCTAGAAAGCTCTTTTGTCTGAGCTGCCATAAAAATGCATGGTTGGTTCCTGCAAGTTGAGCTACTTACTTGATAAAAGCTCCTTCTTTTTTCTCTTTCATTTAAATTAGTTTTTAAAATGCCTTATGCCTCTTTCCAAGAATAAATTTGTATCTCAGTCTATATATCTCTTTCAACAGCGTATACACCCTAAGAAGTATTGCAATTCCACAGCTGCCTCTTAATGGCTACAATTTCTAATACTTCGGCTTAAAGCAATTGAGCAGCTCTCTGTGGGGCAGTCCTCATTACATCTCTGCCATTTCATAAACACAGTTGGGATGTTATCAAAGTAGAAAACTAGTAGAGGCTATTAGTAAAAGGAAGAGGTTCACATACGTGTGGGGGGGAAAGCTCTGAAGAGCAAATGTCCGTCACTGAAATGACTATCTGTTCCGCCTATCCAAGTTAACGTGTATTGAGAAATGCTCCTGGCCAGCTTCAAATAGCAAAATATAAACACTTCAGTTCTCCCACTTTGACCAGACAGCCATTCTGACTAACAGTTCTTGAGTTTCCAAAGGTAATCAAGGGAACATGGAGATTCCATATTTTGAAATTTTAAGCAGGCTGGAAAATGCAATAGAGATATTATTTATCTCAGACCAAACATCTTAACAGCACTCTGGGGATGATAAAGCATGTAAAATTTATATTCCTTCCCAAGTTTCAGTGGAATAGAATGCATTCAATGCACCATTTTTGTGCATCTTTGGAACTAGAAATGGATGGTGAACTGGATTTCTTGACACTCTAATTTGGAAATAAGGCATTGTATTATGCAGGAGTTTATGAAATTATGATCCGCCTATAAAAGGCTCAAGAATAAATCTTAAAACAGGTAACTACACATCTGACATGATGTAAACCTTTCCAATAAAGATGTTTCATATGTTTTGGTACTTCTTGGAAATCGAAGGGCCTGCTCCTATTGAAATATGTGAATAGCTTATATTGAATTCAATAAGCAAAGATATGGCTCTAAATGTCTTTAAGTTTTGTCTTTACTTTCACTGTGTCTGAAACAATATGAAAGCCACAATAATATGGTTTACAATAATTTGTGTGTGTTCTGCACTTATCTCTGATTCTATGGATAAGGATTTATGAATTACAAGCACTGGCTAGATTGTGCTATTTAGGCATAGCCCATAGCAGAGATAGGAATCCTCACTGAATCATAGGTACATCCTTGGTCACCCCCGTGGACTAGTTCTGCTGTCTCAGACACTGAGAGCAGGAGAATGCCAAGACTTCCACCCCTTTCCTGCTCCTCCCAAGCCCCTCAACCCTAAGTTTACAGTCCTGCCTGGCCTTCACGCAGCCCTCACAGTGGAGAGAGAAAGTGCTATGTGCATTTCCCTCCCACTGCACACCTGCATGAGTGCCAGAAAGAATATAGGTCACTCTTTCCTTTTTTTCTTTGTCCAATCTATATCTATATTTATCATCTATATATGTATATAGAAGGGGGAAATAATAGAATTAGGTAGCTCTGTCATATCAGTAGTTAAGGGGATGAGAGAAACTAGGTGGGTCGACTAGGTGGGTCCAGAGAGGCTCTCCTTATCCTTACACTGACTTACTTCTGAAGCCTTTAAGGGTGGAAACAGAAGAGAGAGTGGAGACAATTATTAGTAAAAGAAAAAAAAAACAAATACACAAATAACAAAAGCTAAATACATTTAAAAACATTAACAAGTGACTTTCTTCCTCAGTGACTTGTGGTAACATGGCAGGAAGAAGTGATGCTGCTCTGGCACATTTTTAGATTTGGTGTTTTTTTAAATATACATCAAGGGCACTGTGTCTTTGGGTAAATGCTCCTTTGGTGTGGAGGTTGTATAAGGGTGAGATCTGAGCAAATAACCACTGCCACTTGGGGGAAGGGTTAATCATCCATGTTTTAGGCTCAGAGACTTCATTTGATATCTCTGGTTTCCTTGTATTCCAGAATTAGAACATAAGCAGGTGTATGTGCTAAGCAAACTTGGATGAAACCACTGGTGTTGGATTTGGGCTAACTGAGGTATACGTATGTAATACCACAAATAAACTGCATTGGAGGAGGGGGACTTTACCCATATTAATAACACAGTTGCAGTAACTAATCCCATGAAATCAGGGATTTCATATCAGGTTCTTTTCACATAAATTAAGCCTAACTAGCTTGAAAGGAAGAATTGGACATTTCATTGCAATCTGCTTTTTAAATATAGTATAGAAGGAAAAGTTTCCACAACAGGAAATTTAATGAAAAGAAAAATGCAAAAAAAAATCATAATATTTCTACTGAATCACTAAGATGAAGTAAAAGTCATGACAAGGGAAACAAATGAAAAGATTACCAATAGGCATAGGCCAAGGATCTGATGCCATCTAAGGCCAATAAAATAATTTAGAATTAAAACACGATGTGAAGCTCTCTTCATAGATGTCAGAAATATTCATATAGCTGCATTATAAACAATATTGGTTAAAATAAGTTTCCTCTTCATTTATATATCAGGTTCTGAGTTCATATCCTCAAGATTCTGTTTTCTCTGCTACAACTGACAGCAAAAGCAATGTGAGGAATGCAATATCTGCTCCATAGTACATGGAAGAGAGCACATCAAATGTTGCAAAAGAAAATGAAATTAGAGATCTCAATTGCTGCCAGATTAAAAAGTAGTAATTGGTGACCCACAAAGGTCTTGGAGATTACATTAGGATAATTTTCAGATGAGAATTCAGAGGGATTATCAAAGGGATATCTTTATGTCAACCTTTTGAGGCACTCGTCTGCAGATCTACTGTTTCTGAGACCTGTGCAACATTCATAAAACCAACCTTCCCTACATGACTAAGATTCTGATTTCTCACTACTTGCATCTTTTGAAATCACTTACCTCTCTGGTAAGAGTGCAAACTAGGTATAAAACACTGTCAGTTCAGAATGATACAGTGGAGTGGAAAGTACGCTTACAAAACTGGTGGCTAACACCAAGGTCAGAGGGGTTGCAAGTGCTTTGGAGACAGGATTAGAATTCAAGACTATCTTGACAAACTGGAGATTTGATCTGAAATAAACAAGATGAAATTAAGTAAATACAGGTGCAAATAACTATACTTAGGAAGGAGAAATCAAATATAAAACTACAACATGGGGTATAACTAGTACTGTATAAAAGTATTTGGGGGTCATAGTGGATTACAAATTGTATATGGTCCAACAATGTGATGCAGTTGTGAAAATGCCTAATATTCTGGGGTGTATTGATAAGAGTGTTGTACATATTATATGGAGATAACTGTCCCACTCTACTTGGCACTGGTGAGGCCTCAGCTGCATTACTGTGTCCAGTTCTGAGCACCACACTTTAGGCAAGATGTGGATAACCGGGAGAGAGTCCAGAGGAGAGTAAAAAAATATGATAAAAGGTTTAGAAAACCTGACCGATGAGGAAAGATTAAAAAAGTGGGCATGTTTAGTCTTGAGAAAAGATGACTGAGGAGAGACCTGAAAACAGACTTCAGACAGGCTAAGACTTCAGATTGTTCTGTGTATCCACTGAAGGTAGGAAAAGAAGTAATGGGCTTAGTCTGCAGCAAGGAAGATTAAGGTTAGATATTAGGAAACTTTTTAACTGTAAGGATAGCACTGGAATAGTCTTTCAAGGGAATTTGTGGAATAGCCATCAATGGGGGCTTTTAAAATCAGGTTAGACAAACACCTGTCAGGGATGGTCTAAGTTTAGTTGGTCCTGCTTTAATGCAGGAGGTTGGACTTGAGTCACTTTCGAGGTCCCTTTCCGTCTTTCATTTCTAAGATTCGATTAAAGCATTTTAAACTACCTTTGCACAGGTTTAAATGACTGCAGAAAAAGCAATTGAGAAGCATGCCTAAGTTGCCAAAAATTTTGTAGTGGCAAATATGACACAGAAACCAGCTTGACTTTCTGATCTAAGGTTGACTTTATTGCTCTGGCAGTTGGAAAAATATTCTTTTTACTTCTAAATTGAGATAATTCAATATAGAACAATTGAGAGGTAATACACAATGAACAATTCAATGTCATTTTTAAAAGACCACCTTTCAGAATATAACTGCTCTTAATAAATGATTTGGTTTGGTTCATGGAATGGGTGCAGGTTCAGGTCATTTTTTTCCTTTTGCTTAGTATAAATCCTTTCAGTTGAACTTTAATGAACAAAATGCTTTTCGGTTTTGTCAATGAGGCCATTGTGAAGTTGAGCCAAATATCTAAAATGGGTAGAATCTATATCACCTAGAACTGACAGAGAATTACTAAGGCTTATTAAACTTCATGCATGGCTCCCTATTCAGCTGGAACACCAGAAGGAAACTAAATATATTGTCACATTCTCTTTGGAATATACTTTATATGGCAAAGTTGATTGAAATAAGCCTGTTGCTAAAAGTTTATGGTTGATGTAACAGTAGTACTACAAATAAAAGCTAGCTCCTGCAAGCCAGACTTTCAAACTCTCTTTACAGTATCCAAAATGGCCTATTAATTAATGTATTAATTTGCATTGCCCCACTCCCTGCTGGATCTTGCATTGTGATCCATCTAAGCAACCACTTTCTAATTCAAAGCCCTACAGGTATTTCACTAGCTAAAGTGAGAGAATAGAAACTTATCTGCTTTTATTTATAAACACACATACTATTTAAAAAACAAACTAAACATTAATGCTTTCATTTCCTGATGTTCACTTGAGAATGTTGGAAGCTTCCTATGTGATTCTCTCATATAAATTGTAACAAAATCCTGTTCTGTGGAGTGCAGAAAGAGCTGCAGAATAGCTTGCATCTACATGTGTGTAAATATTTGCACCAGCTTTGAAAATGCCATATGCCTCGAACAGCTGTTCACATAGGCATGCTTATTTCTTAGTTCATACATATTCACATAGCATGCAAAGCTTTGAAAACATAGTCTCTGTGTATCTGAAGGGAATAAGTTGGCAGAACATTCTGTAAATATTTAAGTAATCAGTAAACACAAATGGCTTAAAATTTAGGAACCATGGAAATCTTAGCCCAATCTGTTCTGCTCGGAAACTTTGTTGAAAGAGGATCAGCTTGCTGTTTAAGAGTTAACACTGCTCAGTTTTGAAATACCACTAATTTAGGCATCAATTCATTATAGGCTGGTAATTGATAAAATGCTCTGAATTAACTGCAAGGTTATGGGCTTATTTTCTTACTCCAGACCACTCCATTTTTATTACTATTGCTGTGTTGCCAAACCTTAGGAGCTCCCACAGCAAAAAGAATTATTTCCCTCTCGGCTCCAGCCAGACGAGAACAGCAGTGCCTCTGTTGCCTTTTTTCAGTGGCTTGGAACTTTGCCATAACTTCCCAGGCTGAATCAATGTTCTTTAAAACAGCAGCATTGATTTGCTGATTTCAATGCCATTGTTTTATCTTGCCAACACACAAGGGCACTTGCTTCTTTATTCTTTGCCTCCACTTCTTTCTTCTCGCTCCTTTTCTTTTGCTTGATTTTTTATCTACAAAATATTTCTGCTTAGTTGATTAAATATCCACTATGACTGCTTGTCCCCATGTACTTTGACCACATAAGCATATAAAACATCTTGTAGTGGAAAGATTCTGTCACTTGGAATTATGAACGCTAACTGGCTTCTTCATCCGTGCATATGTGGAATGTGAGCAGTTTAGCAGATGCTGTTGTTACAACTCACACTGATCCAGCATCTCTGGGGAAGAAAAGGGTTAAGGTTAACTAAAAAGCACTAAACGCTAATAAATAAAGTAATTCCCCACTTCCCAACACAGGTACACTGAGGTTGAGTCTTGAAATGAGTGCTGAAGCACCGTGAATGTTGGCCTGCTTAAACAAAAAGTGTCCCCTTACATTAGGCCTCATCTTAATCTCTAACAATGAAGGATTAGTTGCAATTCTGAAACATTAAGTTTAATATCCCATACATATTTTGTTGCAAACACTAGCTATTGTAACTCTAGATATGCTTGTTATCCAAATTACTCTCTAATGCCTCTTTCATTCTTGCTAAATTCTTGGCCTCATCAGTTTCTTGTGGCAATGAGTTCCAAAATCCAGTTATGCATTGCGTAAAAGAGACTATCCTTTTATTGGTTTTGAATTTTGGGCCTTTACATTTTACTGAATGCCTCCTTGACCTTGTGTTGTGAGACAAGGAGACCAGAAGATTTCGATTTAACTTCTCTAAACCATTCATTATTTTCTAGACTTTTACAATGTATTTTCTTATCTGTCTCCTTTCTAAACTGAAGTCTGAATCTTTTTTTCTTTTTTTGTTCCGCTAAGAGTTTTTCAACCCTTGATCATTTTCATTATCCTTCCTGAATCCCCTGTAATTCTGCAATATCTTTTTTGAGGTGGGGTGATGCATCACTCCTGCAGATGAAGCCACACTATTATAATATTTCTGTAGTAGCTTCCATCCCATTCCTTACTCATCTTAACATCTTCTTGTTTTTTTGACCACAGCTGCATGTTGAGCAAAAGTCTCCACTAAGATGGTGACACTGATGGCCCGGGTCCCATTCCTGAGCTGATACAGTTGTTTTAGAACCTTGTAAAGTGTACAAGTAGGTCTTTTTTCAGTCAGTGTGCACTGCTCTGCATTTATCAATAATGAACTGTATTTGTCATTGTGTTCTTCTTCACTGAGCATTGTTAGTTCTCTCTGACATTTCTCACAGTTCTCTCTGGTCCTGACAGCTATAAATGACTTTGTGTCATCTTCAAATTTGGCTACCTCATTTCTCATCCTCATCCTGTCCCTGTCCCCCTTTAATAAATATATTGAACAATATTGGCTTTTGAGCTACCCAACTGTTAATCTTTTGCTGTGGTGAAAAAAATTGACCATTTAATCCTACTCTTTTCTTGGTAATTTTTAATCTACTGCAATACCTGGCCTCTCACCCACGATTACTTATTTTTTTAGCAGTTTTTGTGAAAGATCTTGTCAAAGACCTTTTGAAAGCCTAAATAAATTTTATCTGTTTCTTCTTTATCCACATTCAGATAAGTTTAATAGAATAATGAAAGAATTTTTGTGGTTGGTTAGATCATATTATCTCATTAGCTTTCAGATTTTTTTTTATTCTATTTTAATTCTGGGTATCTAAGTGAAAGCAAACTGGCTGATACTCAATCTAATCAAAAGAGAAGACGTGGTTCAGAGGAGGAAAAGTTTGGAGAAGTCGGTGAAGGCTATGTCTGCATAACATACTGAATTTTTGTAGTAAATATGATAGCCTTAACATCCTAACTAGAGCTGGCCAGAAATGGAAATCCCTGCCCATGAAAAATGTTGCATTTTTGAAAAAAAAATATTCCAAACCCATGTGAAAAGTCAAGGTTTTCGGAATCATTGAATCATAAAAATATAGGTCTGGAAGGGACCTCAAGAAATCATCAAGTCCAGCCACCTATGCTGAGGCAGGATCAAGTAAACCTAGACCAGGGATTGGCAACCTTTGGCACGTGGCTCGCCAGGGTAAGCACCCTGGCAGGCCGGGCCGGTTTGTTTACCTGCCGCATCCGCAGGTTCGGCCGATCGCGGCTCTCACTGGCCGCGGTTCGCCGCTCCAGTCCAATGGGGGCCGTGGGAAGCGGCGCGGGCCGAGGGATGTGCTGGCCACCGCTTCCAGCCGCCCCCATTGGCCTGGAGTGGTGAACCTATCTTCAATGGGCATGGAGAAGAATTGATCACAGTCCTCTTAACAGCCCTTCATATATTTGAAGATTTATCAGATCTCCCCTCAGTCTTCTTTTCTCAAAACTAAACATGCCATTTTTTAACCTTTCCTCATAAGTCAGGTTTTCTAAACCTTTTATCATTTTTGTTTCTCTCCTCTGGACTCTCCCCAAGTGGTCTGCATCTTTCCTAAAGTGTGGTGCCCATAACTGAACACAGTTCTCCAGCTGAGGCCTCACCAGTGCTGAGTAGTGTGGGAAAGTGACATCCTTTGTCTTACACACAACACTCCTGTTAATATACCCCAGAAAGATATTAGCCTTTTTCGCACCTGTATCACATTGTTGACTCTAATTCAATTTGTGATCCACTCAAACCTCCAGATCCCTTTTAGCGGTAGTACCACCTACCCTGTAATTCCTTATTTTGTATTTGTGATTTTGATTTTTCCTTCCTAAGTGAAGTACTTTGCACTTATATATTTTTTTTAATTTCATCTTATTGAATTCAGATCAACTATCCAATTTGTCAGGTCATTTTTATTTTTAATCCAGTCCTCAAAAATGAACCCTTAAGTGAAATTGATTCAATTCAAATTCACTTTACTGAAATTGACAAGAGGCTACAAGACCAGAGGCAGAAGAGACAAAGAATGGGGGTGCAGAAGGTGAAATTGGCAAAAGCCTTTCAGGCAAACCTCCAGGGAGCTATCATTTCTCTACAGAGGTTTTTTGTTTGTTTTTTTGGTTTTTGGGGAAAAAATTGTGAAAACAGGCTTCTTTCAGTAAAAAAAAAACATTCCAACAAAACAATAATTCAACCAGCTCTGATCCTAATAGATTCATCACCATTTTTAGATTCTCAGATATCAAAAGTGTCCCACAGTTCTTTTCACTTATCATTGCCCCTAGTTCAAAGACTATAGCAAACACAATACTTTGGACAACCTTAAAGAAACAAAAATATTGGGGGCTGCTAAATGAGAAAGGTGCAGGGAAATAGGAGAGCATAGCTCAGGCTAAAATTCAGATCAGATCATTTTCACAATTGGACATGTAAATATTATTCAAAGAATAGTGCTGGTTCCTGAATCTGAATGCCACCTGATTCAGAATATAATTTTTGCACATTCATAGTAACAATCACTATTTTTAATTCATGATGGGTAAAATAGATTATAGGATTGTTTGGTATGTTCATCAGAAAATTATTATTTTAGCTCATCTGAACCTATCCTAAAAGTCTTTTGGACTGAAAATCAAGGTGGGAAACCCACAAAATCAGGCTCTCCTCTGAGATTTCCAGTAATTTATAATTTATGCAAAGCGAGACTGAATTAAAAACAGTCTGATTTACAGCATAGTACTCATCACTCTACTTTTTCTGGACAGGATAGGAAGGTAGAATGAAGACATACAGGATAATTACAAAAAAATAAAATGAAAACTAATCCCAAGATTAACTGTGGGGTTTGGTTTGCATTTAGGAAAGGAAGATTTGTATATTCTATCAGATGGAAAAGAAATGCTGTGGTGCCGATGATAACATTTCCTCTTCAAAATGAATATATGTGCAAGTCTCACCCACCTTACTTAACAAGGACAAAGCCCAGATTCCTTTTAAAGGAAACACTATAGTGAAGAAGAATTTGCATGTGATATGTCTGGATGTCTAGCTCCATTTTTTGCTATTGTCAGCATGATGGAAATGATGGCTATTCACTCTTTTAAATTCTGGGAAAGTCTGAGCAAATCCTAGCTGTTGACCATACAGACAGTGGTTATTTAGAATCCAGAAATATTTCTGTCTTCCTACTTGACTTCAATAGGTTTACCTGGGCGTGTTCACATTCCACTAACACTATGGTACATTTCTCTCCAGTTTTTCATTATCAATAAAAGATACATTGATCGTTTCAGAAATTTCTTGTAAGTGTTTTTCCCCCTTCCCTTTTGATTATTTTTGCATAATGTTTTATAAATATAAAAATGTAAAATCTTTATTCCTTAGAATCTTAGACATACTTGACTATAAATGCTTTAGGGCCTAGTTATCTGAGAGATTGTTTTTATCCCTATATGATACTGTCTCTTCTGCAATCAGGAAAGTCACTTGAACCAACAGTCCCCAGGTTTTAATATAATTAATATAGTACTGACCATCCAACCAGGATGTTGATGGTGATTGTGAAATGGTCAGGCAGATCAGAGAAGCTACAAAAACAGAAAACCCAATAATAATGGGGGATGTCAACTATCCCCATATTGCGTGGGTACATGTCACCTCAAAATGGGATGCAGAGATAAAATATCTATACATCATTAATTACTGCTTCTTAGAGCACCTACTTCTAGAACCCACAAGGGGAGAGGCAACTCCTAAGTGGTGCACAGGATCTGTTCTGGATATAGCTGAACCACTCAGTCCATAATATAATTAAATTTAACATCCTTGTAGGGGGCAGAAATATCAAAGAAACTGAAAGTAGCATTTTATTTCAAAAAGGAAAACTACACTGTTGACTCATATCCAGCTTTTTGTCCACTGTAACCCGCAGGTCCTTTTCTGCAGAACTGCCGCTTAGCCAGTTGGTCCCCAGGCTGTAGCAGTGCATGGGATTCTTCCATCCTAAGGGTAGGACTCTGCACTTCTCCTGGTTGAACCTCCATCAGATTTCTCTGGCCCAATCCTCCAATTTGTCTAGGTCACACTGGACCCTATCCCTACCCTCCAACTTATCTCGCTCTCCCTCCAGAGTATCTACCTCTTCCCCCAGCTTAGTATCATCTGTGAACTTGAGGGTGCAATCCATCCCACCATCCAGATCACTAATGAAGATGTTGAACAAAACCGGCCCCAGGACCGACCCCTGGGGCACTCCAATTGATACCGGCTTCCAACTAGACATTGAGGCTGGGGCACATGATTTACAAGGAGAGACTGAGGTAACTGGGCTTGTTTAGTCTGCAGAAGATAAGAGTGAGGGGGAATTTGATAGCAGCCTTCAACTACCTGAAAGGGGATTCCAAAGAGGATGGAGGTCGGCTGTTCTCAGTGGTGGCAGATGAGAGAAAAAAGCCTACAAGCTGCATGGAATTTAAAAAAAAAAAACACAATAGAGGCTCAAACTAAATGTATACCCCAAATTAAAAAAAAAATCAAGAGGATGAAAAAGATGCTGCCAATGCTAAACAACAACCAAAAAGATGATTAGAGACAAAAAGAAGTCTTTTAAAAATTGGAAGTCAAATCCTAGACAAATAAAAGGAAACAAACTCTGGCAAGTCAATTGTAAAAGTATAGTTAGTCATGCCAAAAAACAATTTGAAAATCAACTAGCAAAAGACACAAAAAACTAATAGCATTTTTTTCCAAGTAAAATCTAAGTAAGAAGCCAGCCAAACAATCATTGGGGCCACTAGATGATCAAGGTGCTACAGGAGCTCTTAAGGAAGACAACACTGTTGCGGAGAAGCTATATGAATTATTTTCATCAGTCTTTCCTGCAGAAGGTGTGAGGGAGATTACCCACACTTTAGCCATTCTTTTTAGGTGACATATCTGAGGAACTTTCCCAGACTGCGGAGTCAAAAGAGATGGTTTTAAATTAAATAGTAATATTACATGAGAACCAGACAGTATTCATCCAAGAGTTCTGAAGGGACTCAAATATGAAATTGCAGAACTACTAATTGTGGTATGTAACCATAACTTAAATAAGCCTCTACACCAGATGAAAAGTGAATAGCTAATGTAACACCAATTTTTTAAAAGGGCTCCAGAGGTGATCCTGACAATTACAGGCCAGTAAGCCTAACTTCAGTACCAGGCAAATTGGATGAAACTATAGTAAAGAAAGAAATTATCAGATGCATACATGAAGATATGTTGGGGAAGAGTCAACACAGCTTTTGTAATGGGAAATCATGTCTGACCAATCTATAAGAATTCTTTGAGGGTGTCAACAGGCATGCCAAAAAGATCCCTAACCAAAGTCATGTAGGCAAAACAAGGAGTCATGGTATAAGAGTGAAGGTCTGCTTAAAAGATGGGAACCAAAATGTAGCAATAAATGGCTAGTTTTCACTAGAAAGAGGTAAATAGTGCAGGAATCTGTACTGAGACCACTGCTGTTCAACGTAAGTGTAAATGACATGGAAAAATGGGTAAAAAGTAGGTGGAAAAGTTTTCATATGATACAAAATTATTCAAGATAGTTAAGTCAAAAGTTGATGGAGAAGAGCTACAAAGGGATCTCACAAAACTGGGTAACTGGACAAGAAAATGACAGATGAAATTCAATGTTTATAAATTCAAAGTAATGCACATTAGCAAAAATAATCCCAACTATACATAGAAAATGATGGGGTCTAAATTAGCTGTTACCACTCAACAAAAAGATCTTGGAGTCATCATGGATAGTTCTCTGAAAACATCTGCTCAACATGCAGTGTCAGTCAAAAAAGCTAAGAGAATGTTAGGAACCATTAGAAAAGGAATAAAAATATCATCATGCCACTATAGAAATCCATGGTACCGCCATACCTGGAATACTTTGTGAAATTCTGGTCACCCCATCTCAAAAAATATGTATTAAAACTGAAAAATTACAGAGAAAGTAAACAAATATGATTAAGGATATGTTACAGCTTCAATATAAAGAAAGATTAAAAAGACTGGGAGTGTTCATCTTAGATAATAGTCAACTAAAGGGAGATATAATAGAGGTCTGTAAAATCAGAAATGATGTGTAGAAGTGAATAACGAAGTGTTATTTACCCCTTCACATAACACAAGAAACAGTGGTCACCAAATGAAATTGATAGGCAGCAGGTTTTAAATAAACAGAAGGAAGTACTTCTTCACACAACACACAGTCAAACTTTGGAACTCGTTAGCAGGGTATGTTGTGAAGTACTACTTGGTTCAAAAAAGAATTAGGTAATTTCATGGTGGATATGTCTGTAACCATTCTGTCAGGTGGAGCCAGCAGCAGCCAGGGCCGGGTTCAATATCTAGGGGTTCCTTTCCATCCATCCAACACAGAAACGGTTCGACCCCCCACCCAGTAACCTGAGAAATTTACACATCACCCCTGCATGCCTCTGAGAGGCAAAACTTCCCCACTTGCAAGCACAGAGTCTGAGTGTAAAAAAGAAACTTTTTAATTAAAGGAGGGAAATAACTTGGCATTAATTTTGGAAAACAACACAAACAAGGTTCATAAACATAAACTATGAGTAAAAGACCCACCCCAACTAGGTTGGGCAGTGTCCTTTTCCCCTCAGGTTCTTAAGTCCAGCAACCCAAGTCTCCTTCACATGCCCGATCCCTCTCTGCACCCCACTCACAGTTGCTGCCCTTTGTCAGTGCAAACCCAAAGTTCGGAGGTGCATCTGCAGAGTTCACCTCCCACCCTGGGTGGGGGGTAAAGCGGAGGGTAAGAGGTATCTTATTTGTTCATCACGCCTCTCAGCCACCACCCTACTGGCCGCTCATCACGCCTCTCTACTGGTGTCCTGCTGGCCACTCATCACTGGCCAGCTGCTCACTGCTCCTGCCGGCAACCTGCTAGCTAGTCCCGCCGGGCAGTCTCTTAGTGATTTTAGCTCTGTGCAGGCTGGGCCAAAACACAGTCCTGCCACAAGTGATTTCAGCTCTGGGCAGAAACACAGTCTCACCACAACTGCTTTCAGCTCTCAGTGAACCATTTAACATAACAAAAGCAGCTCCTAATAAAGCCTATTTAGCTCTATTCTTTGAACAGTGGGGAGAAAAAGGTTGAACCAGTCTTACAGAGGACCCTGGTTGAGGGTGTGCAGCCTCCTGACCTAGGAGATCTGTGCTGCCTTCCCCCCCGCCCTTTACTTTTACAGGGCTAAGAAATTGGAGCCCTTGTTTTACCAAGGTTCTTTAAACTGAAAGTTCTCCTTCCTTTGGGACAGGTTAAACACAATTCTTTTCTGTACTCGCACAATAATTACAAACATTGGTAACTATATTTCACTACCCCTGAATTCAGTGCTAACATAATTTGTGACCCAAGACCAGCCAAATTGATTACAATGAGCAAAACACCGCTCCATCAGCTGAATATCTTGCAAATCTAAGCAAAGCAGGAGCAAACTGTAGTTCCATAAACACGCCCAGGGTCTCTTCCCCCCCTCCCAGCTAGCTGTCATGGAAGCATTCATTCAGACCCTGCTTACATGTCCATCAATGGCTATTAGCCAATATGGTCAGGAACACAACCCAATGCTTTAGGTGTCCCTAAACTGCTAGAAGCTTAGATTGGATGGCAAGGGATTATCACTTAATAATTGCCCTTTCTGTTCATTCTCTCTGAAGCATCTGGCACCGGCCACTGTTGGAAGATATGGTACTGGGCCAAATGGACCATAGGTCTGATCCACTATGGCCATTGTTATGTTTACATCCTGGGATTCTATTTACCTTGGCTGTTGAATACACACACACACACACACCTTGGTCCAGCTAGAGCATTAATTTATTAAACATAAGCATGCTGCAAAACTCAACATTTACCTTGGGCATTTGATAATTGTATGGTCTGAGGAACAATGGACTGAGTGTGCTTGTTTTGCTTTTTTATTGTTAGCCACTGTAATTTGTAACTTGTAAAATTGCCTAAAGCCAGGAAAAGTGCTTTAATAGAAAACAAAATAAATATATTGAATTAATTTTATTCGTCCTTGGTATAGCTCTACTGTTTACAGTGGAGTTACACTGGAAATTAATTTGGCAGACGGTATATTGCAAAAATAACAGTCTTATTGGAATACAATAATAACAATAAAGAGGAAAAGGAGGGATATCTGCATTCTAGTTTAGACAGATACAGAGTGAGTATACAGCATGACAGTCATTGCAGAATCAAAGAGTTAAAGATGGACAGGTCCTACTGAAGTTACCTTATATAGGCCCCATTTCAGCAAAGCTCTTAAACATATAGTTGACTTTGGTCCTACTCACTTGCTCATAAGTTATTAGTTACTAATAAACAATAAGATGTACCTGAGTATAAACACTACCTCTTGTTCAGATTAGTGATTGACTTTGACCAGAATGTTCATTAATTCAGCTGCTTCTTTGAATTCTACTTTATAGGTTAATATGACACTCTTAATGGGGTTCTCATAAGAACATGTAATTAAAGCAACAGAATGTGACTTGAAATACCATCTAACACTCAAAGTTACAATTTTCAAACATAGGCATCTCACTTGTGCACCAATATGCATATTTAAACACATGGAAATTATCAAGAATTTTGAAGGGTGCTCGCTGAGCAACTGCATCTCCCATTCACTGCAGTTGGGATCACCTAGGCATGACATGCATCCGACGAAGTGGGCATTCACCCACGAAAGCTTATACATCTGTTAGTCTTAAAGGTGCCACAGGACTCTCTGTTGCTTTTTACAGATCCAGACTAACACAGCTACCCCTCTGATACATAACTTATGTCAGTTATATTAGGCCTCTCCCTGAACTCTGTCTGAGATCTGAGGGGTATTGTACCACTACCTCCTCCCAGCATTAGGAAGTAACCGTGAGGCCTTTCTCAGTGCTTCATTTGTTATAACTCACAATAAGGACGCCCAATTACATTCAGAGTTATGCTGATTCTGCTCATTTACTTGAAAAACACAAGGTTATCTGTTTACCCCAGCTTTCTCTTAGCTATGAATTGTTCTCTGTTAGCCGGCCCCCATGGCCCAGGCCAAGCTGTGGATTTCAGGCCTATATGAAAAGTTCTTAGCAAAAACTGCAGTTAAGATATTACATCCCACAGCAAATGGATTTTGGCCTTTCAAGTATTAATTATATTCACATACTATAGTAAGGACAAGATTGTGTCCCACTCTCTGTAATTACAGAAGGGGCATGGACTGGGTATAAAGAGTCTCTCATCCCTCTAGGCCCCTATAAAGAATCTGAGTATAGTCATTGTACTTGTACTCAAGTTATCATAGAATTAGGGTTGGGAGATTAGGGTTGGAAGACCTTAGGAGATCATCTAGTCCAACCTCCTACTCAAATCAAGGCCAGCCCCAACTAAATCATCCCAGCCAGGGCTTTGTCAAGCCAGGCCTTAAAAACTTCTAAGGATGGAGATTCCACCACCTTCCTAGGTAGCCCATTCCAGTGCGTCACCACCCTCCCAGTGAAATAGTTTTTCCTATTATCCAACCTAGACCTCCCACACTGCAACTTGAGACCATTGCTTCTTGTTCTGTCATCTTCCACCACTGAGAACAGCCTAGCTCCATCCTCTTTGGAAACCCCCTTCAGATAGTTGAAGGCTGCTATCAAATCCTGCCTCACTCTTTTCTTCTGTAGACTAAATAAGTCCAGTTCCCTCAGCCTCTCCTCATAAGTCATGTGCCCCAGCTCCCTAATCATTTTCATTGCCCTCCACTTGACTCTCTCCAATTTGTCAACATCCTTTCTGTAGTGGGGCCCAAAACTGGATGCAATACTCCAGAGGTGGCCTCACCAGTGCTGAATAGAGGGTAATAATCACTTCCCTCGATCTGCTGGCAAGGCTCCTACTAATGCAGCCCAATAAGCCATTAGCCTACTTGGCAACAAGGGCATACTGTCGACTTATATCCAGCTTCTCGTCCACCATAACCTCTAGGTCCTTTTCTGCAGAACTGCTGCCTAGCCATTCAGTCACTAGTCTGTAGCAGTGCATGGGATTCTTCCGTCCTAAGTGCAGGACTCTTCACTTGTCCTTGTTGAACCTCACCGGATTTCTTTTGGCCCAATCCTCCAATTTGTCTAGGTCACTCTGGACCCTATCTCTACCCTCCAGCATATCTACCTCTCCCCCCAGCTTAGAGTCATCCGCAAACTTGCTGAGGGTACAATCCATCCCATCATCCAGATCATTAATGAAGATGTTGAACAAAACCAGCCCCAGGACCGACCCCTGGGAAACTCTGATTGATACTGGATTCCAATTAGACATTGAGCCATTGATCACTACCTGTTGAGCCCAATGATCAGCCAGGTTTCTATCCACCTTATAGTCCATTCATCCAATCCATACTTCTTTAACTTGCCGGCAAGAATACCGTGGGAAAACGTATCAAAATCTTTGCTAAAGTTAAGAAATATCACATCCACCGCTTTCCCCATATCCACAGAGCCAGTTATCTCATCACAGAAAGCAAACAGGTTAGTCGGCATGACTTGCCCTGATCACCTTCCTCTCCTCCAAGTGCTTCAAAATGGATTGCTTGAGGACCAGCTCCATGATTTTTCCAGGAACTGAGGTGAAGCTGACTGGTCTGTAGTTCCTCTGATTCTCCTTCTTCCCTTTTTTAAAGATGGGCACTATATTTGTCTTTTTCCAATTGTCCGGGACCTCCCCAATTGTGATGAGTTTTCAAAGATAATGGCCAATGGCTCTGCAATCACATCAACCACAGAGTCAATTATGCCATTAACTTCAGTGCGGTCAGGATTTCACACATGGAGTACAAGAATTTCATGAAGCTAGTGCCTAGCACTTTAAGTCCCATTGCATTCAATAGGATTACTCATACTTATGAAGTTATGAACTTGAATGTTTGCTAGACAGCAGCCTAACATGCAGCCTGACACTGTTTTTGATTTACTGAGTTATTTATAGTTTATTGATTTTATTTTTCAAAAGTAAATGAAGAACAGAAAAAAGGCACTAGGACAGAAAAATTAAGAAATGAGAAAGGAGGGCAATGAAGGGAAGGAGGAGAGGCAGTGAGGGAAAATGAAAGTGACAATGCATTTTCTATCCACTAGGGCAGTGTTTCCCAAACTTGGGACGCCGCTTGTGTAGGGAAAGCCCCTGGCGGGCCGGGCCAGTTTGTTTACTTGCTGCGTCCGCAGGTCCGGCCAATCGCGGCTCCCACTAGCCGTGGTTCGCTGCTCCAGGCCAATGGGGTCTACTGGAAGCGGCGGCCAGTACATCCCTCGGCCCACACTGCTTCCTGCAGATCCCATTGGCCTGGAGCAGCGAACCGTGACCAGTGGGAGCCGCAATCGGCCGGACCTGCGGACGCAGCAGGTAAACAAACCAGCCTGGCCCACTAGGGGCTTTCCCTACACAAGCAGCGTCCCAAGTTTGGGAACCACTGCACTAGGGATTAATCAACACTTCTTTAAAAAGTTAGAACAAAACTTTGCAGATTTGTCTGAGGTCCCACTGAAACATTACCTACTCCTTAGCTAACAGGGCAGTCAAGTTGCTAGGCCAAATTCAGTGCCTTGTCAAGGGTGTTCTGGACTGGTTCAAAGACACAAATCTGGAGCTCCCTCTGCCTTCACAAAACAAAATGCAATCACCACTGAGTACTTTTACAAAGGGACCTTCCTAGCCTTTTCTGAAGCAATCTAATTAATTAGCTCATCTCAATCTATTTGCATTGCTTTGGAGTTCTCTATAGAAAAAAACTGCCAGATCCCTTAAAGTTTCCTGCCCTGTGGACATTCTTCGATAGGTATTGATTAATTTTAGCTTGATGAAACTCCTTTCATTAGCAGCCATGGTTACAAGAAGACAGCAGAAATATCCAGTGCTGTTTCGGTGTTAGGGAAACTTGGATCTAACGACCTTTTGAGAGTATAACTAAGGAGATCAACAGGCCCCTTTGTTTCTGAGTCATTCTTAAAAAATTGCAAAAATTGATTAATTCAATCTCATTCTCAAAACTCTCAGAGTTTAAATGTCCCTTTAGGTCTTTGCTGCGGGGACTTTTCATTTCTGAACCATCAGAACAGCTAACCTTTCTCCAACTCCAGAATAAATGCACATCCTATTGTCCAAGTGTATTAATATTGTGTCGAAAATCATGTTGAAAATCTCTCATTTTAAGACATTTTCAGGATGTGATGATCTTTACACCTTTGTAAGTTCGCCGAGCATTACGTTCCTCCTTCAAGATTGTTTCTTTTTGAACTGCTTGGATATTCCTAACATTTCTGCCTGTGAAGCATCAGTATCCTTATATGCAACAAACCCAGAAGATGGTAATTTCAATAAAGTATCTCAAAGGCCACCAAGTAAACAGTGAGTTATTTGAAAGTCAAGATCAGGGCTCTGCAATTTTTTTCACTCACATTGTTAATTTTTTATAAGATAATATCCCTCACTTTGACCAAAACAAAAAATGAAAACTCTGAAATATTTGTTTGCAAGCTATCAGCTTACAACATACATTCTTTTGTGAGATTGTGCAAAGCTTTGCACTCCTCTAAAGTGTCAAGAATATCCTCAATCTGATTTTATAGTGGAAGGATTACCTTTACCATTGCTGACCATCTTGTTGTGCTTTGGCATTTTATTGTAATGCTAATATGCTTTTTCAACACATCCCAATGACCAGTAGAAACAGAAACAGGGTATACAAAGTTTTGAAGAGTTCCAAAAAATAGAACTTGGGGATCAACCATTGCAGCAGCTTCTCCAAGAGAATTCAGTGATTGTGCAGCACATGGGATGAAAGACCTGCAGAATTTGATGTGTATGCCACAGCCATACTAGCTCCATTGTCATAGCTTTGTCCCCTGCAACCAGCCACACCTAAACAATCTTTTTTTAGCTTCCTCTAAAATAAACTCTCTAGTACACTTCCCTGTTTTTGTATGGATATCAATTAAATCTATAACGCATGAAAGGAGACCTGAATATACCATTTGTGTCACTAAAAGGGGTCCTCAATTGTCCATTAGGGGCACTAAGCATATCCTCTAACTCACCATCCAGAGCAGGAAGCAGTGCCCTAAACACTCTCCAGGGCATTAAGCTGGGCCCAAACACATCATCTCAGGAACTAAGTGGGGGCCCAAACAGGGCATGAAAAGGAAAAAAGCTAAGACCCCAATGGAAGAAAAGAGAGAGATGTAAAAAACAAACAAACAAATGGGGCCCATTATTGGCCCTAGCATGGGTCCACTGGAACACTTTGAACCCTCCCTTCATACAGCCCTCACCGAGCTTCTACTCCTGGAGACAATCTGCTCATCCATATAAGAGTTACTTGGATACAAGAACTGCTCTTGAGAATCAAGCTCTCTGTGAGCGGGAGAGTTGCTAAGATGATGGGGTATATCCCAAAACACAGTTCTGGGAATTAATGTTTAAGGAGATATCCATTATTATATTACTCCTCCTGTCTATTGTTAGCCAAAATGACTGTAGCTTGGACCAGTTCCAAAACATATGACCCAGTGGTTCTCCAGGAGACCCACATCTCCAGCAGAAGCCTGTTTTGGCAAGGCCCTTGCAATGTAAACTATGTGAGGACCAGTATGAATGAAATATAATTTTCTACTGGATCATCCTTACTTGTAGATCAATAGCAGAGTTTGTAATGTGTAGAGTTCAAGAATGTATACAAATCTTGTCCCAGGCTTGACACCAGCAATCTAAATTAGAATGCTACTTTTGATCCAGGAAGTGGTAGTGGGCTACAGATGGTTCGGTGAACATTAGGTAGTTGTCGTATGAAATGATTGTAACTTTTGTTCTTCCATCCCATACCTCCCTCCAATTATTTGTGCTCTAATTCAGACATTTAAACATTGACTGTTAACTCTTTGGGGCAGGGATCATGTCTAAATCATAACATTCCATTCATATTAGTGGTGATGTAAAAGTAACAAATAATAATAAAGTCATAAATGGCGGGGCAAGAGAAAAGTTAGGCTGGATAATGGAAAAAAGTCTCTAATAGAAAAAAATTCCCAAGAGAAATGGTGGAAGCCCTATTTCTTGTGTTATTTTGAAGTAGCTCTGTGCAAAGCACTTAATACAACTGCAGGGAATAATTTCACTTTGACAGGAGACACAATGAGTCTATGATAGGAAAGCTTGAGTCATCTCATATTAATATGTATTTATAGTACTGTAGCACTATGACTTGTTTTATACAGCATATTTTATGCTTTGTGTTTAGAACCTAAAGCTTTATCATCGAGTTATAGGTTATTTGAGAGCTCCGCAATTTTCTTTTTTCCTATTTGCTGTGGCTGACTGCCCTCTAAGGTCATATTAGAAATATTGATAATTCACTCCATCATTTGTATTGCCCACTAGGCGTACAGCAGTAACAGCTGCAATTAATATTTGAAAATATGTGCAAAATATTTTGAGACATAGTACCCAGTGAATAGCAAAAAGAAATCAGAATTTACACTGTTTTGTTTTAGATTATATTTATCCGACTATTGGTAGGAGTAGCATTAAATATTCCTATAAAGCTTCCTAATCCAGTGCGAGAAAATGCCACAAACCACATTCAGATCTGGTACACACAGGTTCAGCTTTACTGATATCATTGAAGTTGTATGTGATTACACAGGGTGTCACTTTGGCTCCTCAATTGCTGAATGACCATGAGGAAAACAAGATAAAATGTGCATAGGGCTAGGTGAATTTTATATCCTTATATACAATCTTTGCTATCAAAAGTCAGTAATCACTAACAGTATCAGATAGTTCCAAATAATCCCCACAGTGATTTCCTATACTGAGCATAGGTCAAAACTGAGTATTTTGTGACACTGTTACCTGTTGTCAAATATTGACTGTTTTGTAGTTACCACATGTGTATGTATGTTGTAATGAATAATGGTATGTAGAGAAGAGAAAACAGCTAAGGCCTAATTTTGATATCACTTATGTAGATTTTACATAGGTGTAATTCCATTGACTTCAGTGGAATTGCTTCTGAAATCAGTCCAGAATCAGTCCCTTAATCTCAGAACTATATAGATAAGAGAATATGTGGACATGGCAGATGTGCTAAATGACTTTGTTTCAGTTTTCACTAAAAGGTTTAGTAGCAATTGGATATCTAGTAATGAATGCCAGTGAAAATGAGGTAGGATCAGAGGCTAAATGAGGGAAAGAACAAGTTAAAATTACTTAACCAAGTTAGAGGTCTTCAAGTCAAAAGGACCTGATGAAATACATCAGACTACTCAAGGAGCAGACTGAGGAGATATCTGAGCCACTAGCGATTATCTTCAAAAAGTCATGGAAGACAGGAGAGAGATTCCAGAGTACTGGAAAAGGTCAAATAGAGTGCCAATCTATAAAAAAGGGAATAAGGACAACCTAGGGAATTACAGACCAGTCAACTTAACTTCAGTACTCAGAAAGATAATGAAGCAAATAATTAAACAATCAATTTGTAGACCTAGAAGATAATAAGGTTATAAGTAAAAGTCAGCATGGATTTGTGAAGAACAAATTATGTCAAACCTACTTCATAGCTTTCTTTGACAGGATAACTAGTCTTGTGGATGGGGGGAAAACACTGGATGTTATATATCTTGACTTTAGTAAGGCTTTTGATAGTGTCTTTCATGACTTTCTCATAAACAAACAAGGGAAATACAACCCATGTTAACCTGAAGCTCAGAGTAAATAGGCCAGCTACAATTCTGGTTTCAGCAGCAGGATCTTTTCAACCCTCAGGATCTATCACCTGGGATTAGATAGAAGTTGGTTTGCCTCCCACCTCCCTTGTGTGGTGTAGTGGACAAAAGACAGAGGATTTTTCCAAAACAACAACAGATTTATTTAAGGTAAGTAACAATCGGAACAGGGAAAAATCATGAACTATAACCAAATAACAAGTGAGTTCTGGTTTAACAGAGGTAAGTATAAAACTCAGGCCCCAACAAACCCAAACCATGGCAACAACTAAACAAAAGAGAACAAAATAATACCCCAAGATACTTTACTTTCTCTAGGTTTTCTTAACCAGCAGGAATGAGGTTAAGATGCATTTTTCTTCACAGGTGATCCATGGGCTCACGGGATCTGTAAGCTGAAGCAGTGGGACCCAAAGTTGAGAGCCCTCAGAATCCTGGTGACTGGTCCCAAAGGGAAGATGTTGGAAGTCAGAAGCACCACAGTGTTTAAGGTAAGTGACTAGATGTTAACAGTCTTTAATGTCTTTACAGCTGCTGGCCAGTCTGATGCTGCACAAAAAGACTGCACCATAATGGTCTCCAAACGGACAACCCCCGAGCAATGGGTGCTCAGACTAATTTAATTTTTTTAAAGATACACGCGCCAAAGTTCTGAGGTAAGTACCTCTACAGGAGCCAGTTGGAACTAATTCCAAATGTCCATTGGCTTCTTTCCTGCCAAAGTTCCATAAAGAAGCTTCCACAATATGGAGTTTGAGTTATCCTTTGTCTCAGATGCCATGATGGACACCTGAACTCCATTTTGGAAAATGTGGTAACCTGTCTAACATGTACTAATAACAGTAAATGTAATACCAAACAGCTAAAAGTGCATAGAACTTTGTGATAAACATAAGGATTATACTGAACATGAAATGAACAAAAACCATGCAATAGGTGCAGCTACTATAAGGTGGGTGCATAACTGGTTGGAAAACCATTTCCAAAGAGTAGTTCCCAGTCAAGCTGGAAAGGCATATTGATGGAGTCCTGCAAGGATCTGTTCTGGGTCTGGTTCTGTTCAATACCTTCATCATTGATTTAGATAATGGCATAGAGAGTACACTTATAAAGTCTGAGGATGATACCAATCTGGGAAGTGCTTTGCAAGTGCTTTGGAGGATAGGATTAAAATTCAAAATGAGCTGGACAAATTGGAGAAATGGTTTGAAGTAAATAGGATGAAATTCAATAAGGACAAATGCAAAGTACTCCATTTAGGAAGGAACAAATCAGTTGCACACATACAAAATGGGAAATGACTGCTCAGGAAGGAGTACGGTGGAAAGGGATCTGGGGGTCATAGTGAATTAGAATCTAAATATGAGTCAGCGTAACATTGTAGAAAAAAAAACAAAAGAAAGCAGGAATGTTGTAAGCAAGACATGAGAAGTAATTATTCCACTTTACTTTCCGCTGATTAGGTCTCAACTGGAGTACTGTGTCCAGTTCTGGGCTCCACATTTCTGGAAAGATATTGACAAATTGGAGAAAGTCCAAAGAAGAGCAACAAAAAGTGAGTAAAGGTCTAGAAAACGTGACCAATGAGGGAAGATTTAAAAAAAAAAAAAAAAAGGTTTGTTTAGTCTGGAGAAGAGAAGACTGAAGGGGGACCTGATAACAGTTTCAAGTATATAATAGGTTGTTACAAGGAGGAGAGAGAAAAAAAATATTCTCTATAATCTCTGAAGACAGAACAAGAAGCAATGGGATTAACTTGCAGCAAGGGCAGTTTAGGTTGGACATTAGGAAAAACTTCCTAACTCTAAGGGTAATTAACCACTGGAACAAATTGCCTAGGGAGGTTGTGGAATCTCCATCATTGGAGATTAAGAGTGGGTTAGACAAACACTCATCAAGGATGCTCTAAATAACACTTGTTCCTGCCTTGAGTGCAAGGGACTGGACTGAAGACCTCTCCAGGTCCCTTCCGGTCCTACAGTTCTGTAATTCTATATGCAGAGAATGATTGAAGAGAATCCAATACATATTTTAGAGATGTTGAAATAGTAGAGTACAAGGAAGTCACAAATCAGAAGTCACTTGAGCCTTTCTAGCAACAAATTCTACTTGGACCACATTGTTGTGGAATTTGATGGTTGAGCAGCTAATGATAATTATAATCAGAGGGCTCAATAATATTTTTGTGGGGTTCCCCAGCTGCTGTTCCATAGAATGTGGTAGAACTTCCATTTCCAAATCACCATCTACATAGACTAGTGTTGTAAGTGAAAATAGTGAAGTTTCCACAGATGAAGTCTCTTTCTAAATGGGTCTGAGAGATATCTTTAAATGACCATAAGAGCCAGTTTTTTGACCCCGTTCCTGATGTTTTCTTCCACTGAGGTAAAGTAGGTGGAAAGCTGTCCTTAGGCAGGTTAGAGCATTCAACATCATGAATAATCATTGGCTGTCAGAATGACCTATAAGAGACTGCTGCAGCTAACATTGCAAGTTATGCAGAAGGCTGTTTAGCCCTGATGGAGACCAGGGAAAAGAAAAGGTAGTTCAACCACATGTGTGTGTTTATGGGATGGGGGAACAATTTAGAAAGTAATAAATAAGTCTCTTCCCCACTTTGAATATAAAATGGTGCTTTCCCTACCTGGTATTGGGTTCTTAAACCTCAACAATCACACCCATCAATAATATAGCATGTTACATTATTTTCAGAACTTCAGAAAGACATCTTTAATCTTCAAACACCTCCTATGAAGTAGGTAAGTAACATCCATAATTTATACATTGACAAACTGAAATCAGAGTTCGGGTGATTTGTCCAAATCCACTTAGAATCATAGAATATCAGGGTTGGAAGGGACCTCAGGAGGTCATCCCCCTGCTCAAAGCAGGACCAATTCCCAACTAAATCATCCCAGCCAGGGCTTTGTCAAGCCGGGCCTTAAAAACCTCCAAGGAAGGAGATTCCACCACCTCCCTAGGTAACGCACTCCAGTGCTTCACCACCCTCCTAGTGAAATAGTGTTTCCTAATATCCAACCTAGACCTCCCCCACTGCAACTTGAGACCATTGCTCCTTGTTCTGTCATCTGCCACCACTGAGAACAGCTGAGCTCCATCCTCTTTGGAACCCCCCCTCAGGTAGTTGAAAGCAGCTATCAAATCCCCCTCCATTCTTCTCTTCTGGAGACTAAACAATCCCAGTTCCCTCAGCCTCTCCTCATAAGTCATGTGCTCCAGACCCCTAATCATTTTTGTTGCTCTTCGCTGGACTCTTTCCAATTTTTCCACATCCTTCTTGTAGTGTGGGGCCCAAAACTGGACACAGTACTCCAGATGAGGCCTCACCAATGTCGAATAAAGGGGAACGTTCACGTTCCTCGATCTGCTGGCAATGCCCCTACTTATACAGCCCAAAATGCCATTAGCCTTCTTGGCACACTGTTGACTCATATCCAGCTTCTCATCCACTGTGACCCCTAGGTCCTTTTCTGCAGAACTGCTACCTAGCCATTCGGTCCCTAGTCTGTAGCAGTGCATGGGATTCTTCCGTCCTAAGTGCAGGACTCTGCACTTGTCCTTGTTGAACCTCATCAGGTTTCTTTTGGCCCAATCCTCTAATTTGTCTAGGTCCCTCTGTATCCGATCCCTTCCCTCTAGTGTATCTACCACGCCCCCCAGTTTAGTGTCATCTGCGAACTTGCTGAGAGTGCAGTCCACACCATCCTCCAGATCATTAATAAAGACATTAAACAAAACCGGCCCCAGGACCGACCCCTGGGGCACTCTGCTCGAAACCGGCTGCCAGCTAGACATGGAGCCATTGATCACTACCCGTTGAGCCCGACGATCTAGCCAACTTTCTATCCACCTTACAATCCATTCATCCAGCCCATACTTCTTTAACTTGGCAGCAAGAATACAGTGGGAGACCATATCAAAAGCTTTGCTAAAGTCAAGGAATAACACATCCACTGCTTTCCCCTCGTCCACAGAGCCAGTTCTCATCATAGAAGGCAATTAGGTTAGTCAGGCACGACTTCCCCTTGGTGAATCCATGCTGACTGTTCCTGATCAATTTTCTCTCCTCTAAGTATTTCATAATTGATTCCTTGAGGACCTACTCCATGATTTTTCCAGGGACTGAGGTGAGGCTTACTGGCCTGTAGTTCCCCGGATCCTCCTTCTTCCCTTTTTTAAAGATGGGCACTACATTAGCCTTTTTCCAGTCATCCGGGACCTCCCCCGTTCGCCATGAGTTTTCAAAAATAATGGCTAATGGCTCTGCAATCTCATCCGCCAACTCCTTTAGCACCCTCGGATGCAGCGCATCCGGCCCCAGGGACTTGTGCACATCCAGTTTTCTAAATAGTCCCGAACCACTTCTTTCTCCACAGAGGGCTGGTCACCTTCTCCCCATATTGTGCTGCCCAGTGCAGCAGTCTGGGAGCTGACCTTGTTCATGAAGACAGAGGCAAAAAAATCATTGAGTACATTAGCTTTTTCCACATCCTCGGTCACTAGGTTGCCTCCCTCATTCAGTAAGGGGCCCACACTTTGCTTGACTTTCTTCTTGTTGCTAACATACCTGAAGAAACCTTTCTTCTTACTCTTAACATTTCTTGCTAGCTGCAACTCCAAATGTGATTTGGCCTTCCTGATTTCACTCCTGCATGCCTGAGCAATATTTTTATACTCCTCCCTGGTTATTTGTCCGATCTTCCACTTCTTGTAAGCTTCTTTTTTGCATTTAAGATCAGCAAGGATTTCACTGTTTAGCCAAGCTGGTTGCCTGCCATATTTACTATTCTTTCTACACATCGGGATGGTTTGTTCCTGCAACCGCAATAAGGATTCTTTAAAATACAGCCAGCTCTCCTGGACCCCTTTGCCCTTCATGTTATTCTCCCAGGGGATCCTGCCCATCTGTTCCCTGAGGGAGTCAAAGTCTGCTTTTCTGAAGTCCAGGGTCCGTATTCTGCTGCTCTCCTTTCTTCCTTGTGTCAGGATCCTGAACTCGACCATCTCATGGTCACTGCCTCCCAGGTCCCCATCCACTTTTGTTTCCCCTACTAATTCTTCCCTGTTTATGAGCAGCAGGTCAAGAATAGCTCTGCCCCTAGTTGGTTCCTCCAGCACTTGCACCAGGAAATTGTCCCCTACACTTCCAAAAACTTAGTTGGATCCAGAGGAGGGTTAAGGTTAGAACCCCTGGATCCTAGCCCTGTGTCCAGTCCATTAGGAAATGCTTCCTCAAAAAATTGGACTTTGTTCTTAAAGGAGAACCTAAACATTGATGACAAAGAACTTCGCTAATGCACAGTTAAGGTTACCCACTGTTGTCTTCTGTCCTTCCAGAACATTGTATTCAGCAAAACGCAAACTTCCAAAAAACTAGGAAATATAGAAAAAAAAGGTACATGTCATACTCCTGGGGGAATTCTGCACCACTTTGCAATGCAGAATTTTTGCAGAATCCCCTATTTCCCGACACATAATTTCTGGCTGCCATGAGGGGCTGCTGGACTTTGCAGAACCCAGCTTGCATTAAGCAGGGGATGGGGATGGGAGAGGGCCTGGGAGACCCAGCAAAGGATGATGAAGGGCAGGGCCACACCACACCTTGTCCTCCAGTGGGACAGTAAAGAATTTGAGGGGAGTAAAGGTTCTCTGGGTGCTGGTGTCTGGGCTGGGAACTACTCTGTGGCTGGGCTCTGTGGGGAGGGGAGTGCTGGTCTCTGGGGGCTGCCCCGGAGTTGAGCTCTTTGGGGAGGGGAGTGTGGGTGTTAGGCTGGGTTGTGCCCTGCAGCTGGACTCTGAGTGGAGAGGTGCCCTGCAGATGGGCTCTGAGGGGAGGGAATTGTGGATGTCTGGGCTCTGGGGGCCCTGCACAGCCTCCTCCAGTACTCCCGAACTGGAACAGAGTTGTTGTAGGGGTTTCTTATATCTCTATTCCTGATTCTTGGGGGAATCTTTTTTGCTCTTGTCTGTATTGTTGAAACATTTGACAGGTATTTTGAAATAAATTACCAAAATAATTGAAGCTGGACTGATTAATTGTTATTTTGACAAATAAAACATGCATAATTTAAAAATATAGTGTACAACATTTTTAGGCACAGAATATCCCAGGAGTAATGTCAATGCAACCTTAACTGATCTCTGAACAGTGCCTCAACATGCTCATAAAACACATATTCACACACTGCCTTTGGAGAGAATGCAGAACAGTCATTGAACAGGCAAAATGACTGCTGTAGGACATAGTTTAATGTTTTTTCTTTGCTCAGGCAGAATTTGTGTTTAGGTGAGCTGTGCTGAACAGTAGCTATATACACCTTATCTAAACTCAAACACTGAACCTACTCCTCAGAAACAACCCCACACTTGCTAAATTTTAAATCTCCTTCACCTTATGTACAGTACTCTAATTAACAGTATACTTTAACTTACCCATCATTAAACCTACAAACCACTCATATCCCATCTCACAGGTGACAGTCCCCCTATCAAGAAGACCTCTATTCACCACTACTGACAATCTACAGAATTCAACACTGAAGTTAGGCATACTGGATACTACAAAGTGCACATGCAGCTCTTTCCTTTGATCACACACATGCGGAACACTGAAAGGTGTTTAGATTCCTACTCAAAAGGCAGAGGTTCCCCAAATTGCTTCATACCAGAAGCACAGCTCTGCCAAGCTTCTTCAACTAATTCCTCTGGCATTCAATACAGATATACCTATCACACTGAATGCAACTGAAATGCAGGCAGATAATTCTCAGTGGCAACTGCCAGGTCCAGGGATACAGAGTTAAGACTGCTTTGGTGTGTACCTTAACTCTGTATTACTTGGTTTTCAAAATTTTGAGTTTGAATTTCCTAGGTTTTTGAACGGAAAGAAACATTTGTAGTAGGTGTTAATGGTCATGTAGCAGTATTAGTTATCACACTGGTTTACATTTGAAGCCCAATGAGGCTAGCTAAATACAAAGAATGTTATATGATTCCTTAGTGGTCCTCCCACTCCCTGTACACTTTTGTATAGTGGAATGGTGATAATAGTCATGCTTTGAAATGCTTGGAGGATGGAGTTGCTAACAGGGTAGGAGGACAAGTCATAGTTATGGATTATGTCCAAAAATCTTGACAATTTTGTTCAATGTCGGTTACAGTAACTTTAAGCATCTCTCCCCGCTCCTCCTGCCATTCTCTGCCACATATAGCTCACCTCCCCAAACAACATTTCCACCTAACCCTCCCCTATCCCATGAAGCCATTAGCATAAAAAAATAATCCTTGCTGTCTGTTACCCAGTGCTGCTGCTTGTGTATATCACAGGCAGAAGCTTACTAGAGGGCCACACACTTGCTTGGTTATGTAGTCGGAGTTGTACAGTAAACCAGATGTTGTGACCCCCACTACATGTCCTCCTGAAGCCAGGCCCCCAACTATTAATCTGGCCTTGCCTCTCCAGTCATGCTTCTCACCCAACCAAGTCTTCCTCCCTCCCCCCCGACTCTGGCCAGCCACCCATCCTTCACAAGGGAAGCAAATATTTCCTGGTTTTCAGGGTTTTAAATTTGTTATTCAGGCTGCACCCTCAAATTCTGATTCACATGAGGAGCAGGGAGAGGGACCCAGTTCCCAGTACACACACAGGAGGCAAGGAGAAAAGTAGGGTGCTCCCAGATCCTGGCTCCCACATGGGAGCGGTAGGGATATGAGCTCAGGTAGTTACATGTCCAAACATACTTACAACCCTGAATAAAGTATGTGAAATTCGTAATCTTCCAAAATACTGCTAGAATCCCTTCTAAATTATCTATAGAACTTAGCAGCGTACATTTCCCTAAAGTTAACACAAACAAAAACTGGATGGAGGAAGAAAATAGCAACATACATTCAGATGGTTTTCAGATTTCTGCCACGGTAGATTTTGAATGAACAGTAAATGGGTCTAGCTCAGGTTCAATGGCCACAGCAGGTCCCCTTGAATCACCAAGGTCATATAAAACCAGAGTGGCTGGAAGCCCTCTCACCTAGTCTTGTTGCACCTGAACATTTCAATTCTTTTGGCATGTGAGTGTTTAGCCCATACTAATCCAGAAATGCTAACTCTTCCTTTAATAATGATCTCAATATTACTCCCCCAAAGAGGCAGTGCATGCCATGTACTAGCTGAGGAGTCAAGCAACTATGGGAGCCATAATTAGATCCCCAAGTGTGCACAAAAACCATGGACAGAATCTGTGTACTTTGTGAAATGCTGGTTTTGAATGCTGTGAAATGAAACTCCTCAAATGACCCCAATTTGGATCACTAACCCTGCCCTACACCCCTGGAGGCACAGTATATTTCAAGAGAATTCAATTAGATTTAGAATTCAATTAGATTTAGAATTCAATTAGAGCACTTAGAAGAGTCAATCTTTAAACATAAAAGGGTTTTTAACCTTAACTATGGCAGAGCTAGTGGTCCTCTACAATCCCTCACAATTCTGAATGCTTGATTAACTTTTATGCATGCATCATCATACATCTCAAACATATATCTTAGACTCAACATTTCCCTTAACTTAAAGGGTGCTATGATTACTACTTCAGAGATAAGTTTTCATTTGAGGGCCATGATCCATATGTATGGTCATTGACTATGAACTTTACCAGCAGCATGAGGAGTTGCTTGAAATCATTATCAATAGCCTGCTTCTCCCAGCACCAGACGGTTTCATGTAGAGATCTAACAGAGAAATACAACATGGTGAAGCAATGTGGAAAGCTTTCAAAATAACTTGGAAGAAAACTGTTATCTTTAATATAGCTATTCTTTGAAATCCAAGGATGCTTATGATAACCATAAAATATCCAAATTGTTTCATTTTACTGGTATACTTCAAGTAAAATATGCTTTAGGTTTATTAAAAAGGGATCATACTGAGAAAAGAGAATACCCCTGAGTTCAGATGATCAAAATGTCATTAATAATACACAGGGCCAATGTGGTATTTCATCTGGAATTGGCTGTGATACAAGTTTACTTAAATGAAATATATTATTGAATCAAGTAATCTAAATGACAAATCATCACCTGATATTTGTATTTCTGTCACTGAAATTTGTCTCCTTCTTACTAATAGGCTGTTCATGGAGTCATAATATATTATTTTATGCAGGGAAGGGTTTGCATTTTATTATTTATTTGAATTTTGTTTTAACTATTTCTTATCTCTTCATATAAGTAATTGGAGGGAAATATTGATACCAGATAGTCTTGTATCTTATTTTATAATTTAAAGCAAAGATAAAGGATTTGATAAATAGAGATAGATCTAGACTGCAATTTGAAAATTGTGAATTAGATACATTATGGCAAATTTTAAGCCATTGTCTCTTACTTTTTGGAGCTGAAAGACAGCATGGTTAACAACTGGAGCTCGGATTTTTCAAAGGAGTCTACAGTGTCTGAATCCCAATGGAAACTGGGTACCTAGTTCTCTAATGTTCCTTTGAAATTCTTAGGCATGGTACTAGATGGTGAGTTCATCTGAGTTATAAATTCCCAGCAGTTACCATACAGAAATTCTTGTGATTTCCAGTTTCCCCTATACTCAGTAATCTCTAGGGATTTATAAGGCATTCTACTGTACATTTGCTTTGTATTACCTAACATTTTATTGTAATTAATATACGTAATTAATATACGTAATTAATTATTCTTTTCACTTACTTTAAAACAAATGCCTTAACTCACAGAAATCTTTCTGTGTATTCTGTTTGAGTGGTTAGGTATTTCAATACTGAAATACTGTCTTTTTTCAAAGTTGTCAACATTATTTGTTTTTGATAATATTATTTCCAGAGATGCTAGTTCATTAGTGGGATTATGAATAGATAAAGATTTCCATTTTGTAGTATTATAACAAGAGCAGCACCAACTATTAAAACTAAGAATTAGGAAAGATGCATTTAGATGATTTGCAGGGTATTAATAGTTTTACATAGCTGTGGGAAAACTGATATTAAAGCTTCTTTGAAGGTAGAGTGGAGTAACCTCCTTACAGGAGATAATGGTAGACATTAGTTAAATAGGAGGCTAACTTTTCCATAAAGATTTATAAAATTCACCACTAAGTAAATCTGGTACTGGTGAATTATTATTTCTAATAGTGACCTTGTTCACTTCCTCTTTCTGGATGGGATAATCCAGGTTCACTTGTCCTTGTTTTTTTGAGGGGAGACCAAGCAATGAGTTGAGTAAAATCATCTCCTGTGTGGAGTTTCCTGTAGTGTGAAGAAGCTCATAAGAAGACTGAATGATATTGCAATTTTTTGTTGCTTTTACTATTTTCCTGATGTTCTATTTGAGGAATAAATATTGCTTTTTAAACAGAAAAAAATATGCTTCTATGAATGGTCTTATCTGATCATTCACAATTATTTTATGGTAAAATGTTGTCTGGCCACAATTTAACTGAGCTACATGCACTCCACCTGGAGCGTCAGCTGGATACAATATTCTTCACTTCCCAGAACTATTAAGTGTATGTATTGTAAAGCTGTTGCCATCTCATCACATTGGTTCTTTCGTCATATATTATTGATTTTCTATCACTTTAATAAGGACTTGCAAGACTGGGATGTTGTGATTTCCACGGGAAGTCACTGCTAACAACTCAGCTTTTTTGAAATTCAGGCCATTTATTAAGAGACTAACTTCAGATTCCTATATTTGGTATTCCTGGACCCTGCTTTCAAGGGGCGGCTAAAGAAAAAAAAGGAACATTGTACCTTGTAGCAAAATGACTGACATCTTCAGGACAAACAAATAGCTCTTTCTAGTCTCTTAATCTTATAAAAAACTCCCAAACATATTAAACTAAAGTTGGATTTTACAAGGATTAATATTTTCATATTTCACCTGACCTGAAACTTCCTTACCTTTTGTAAGGCATTCAATTTTGTCATTAAGCTTCTGATCAGATAATTCAAAACTCCTTAGCTAAGTTTAGTATCAAATGCTAAAGAATACTTATCCCAAAACAAACAGACTTTACATTGGTTTACATCACAAGGCTTTGCTATGTAATTTTCCCTATGAAACTGAGTTCAGATTACTGCCTTTCCTCTTTCAGCTACTTGAAAAGACCTTAATTCTGTCAACCTGCCCAGTTCCTTCTGAAGGCTTCCACTAATACAATTTTCATTGTATCTGCAACTCTCCAGGCAAATTAAATGTGAAATCCACAATCTTAGGCATATCTCTCAATTACATGCACCTGTGCTGGATCAATTTGAATGCTTAACTCACAGCTACAATAAATGGACCACAAGTGTGTTCCATTAATTAAAATACTATCAGTCTTTTCCAAATGCATTTCTAATGTATTCTGTCTACATGATCTTTGAGGGCAACCACTCATGGGTGGACTACTAGGTGCTAAACTGAGTTCTAAACTCACTATCACCCATCCCCACAAGCATTGTATGTCTCCTTTTAAGAAGAAATCATTGTTTTATTAGATACTTTTGGGTTGCATCCTATTAAACACAATTGAATCTTGTACTTCAACATTTCTCACCTTTAAAAGGAAGACTAATGCTGCTGCTTAACTTTACTTACTGAACCAGACTGGGCAACTCTTTAATAGCTTCTTTGATGTCAGTCTTTCTGAAAAATAATTTTCCTGTGTAGATGTAATGCATCAGCTGTGGGAGAACAGTAATTCCTGTAAAGTTAGCAAAGCATGTTTAAATCACACTTATGTGCTCATGACCTTTATTATATAACAATTTAAGAGTTTTGCAGATTAACTACTTCCTTTTGCACTCCTTGAAAACCCTCTGCTTAAGAAGCAGCCTAATCCCTCACAATGATTTTGTATAATGATGCAATTCAACTTTTCTGGAAGGATCATTTTATAAAAGCCCTATTGGTAAACATAGCTCTTATAAATTATTTATAGAGAATTGCTGGGACAAATAGCTTGCTTGGTGAGCTGCAAGTATCAGTACCACTGAATTATCCACTGTAGGTTAAGTAAGCCAAATTTACTCCTTTCTTTCTCAGCTAACTGCCCCTGTTTTACTACTGATATGAATTCTAAAAGTTGTTTATATTTGTCAGTAGAGTTCCACATTACGCAAAAAAAAAAAAAAAAAAATCAATAAAAAATTATATACCATGTTGCCAAGCAAAATGTAGTGAAAAATTGGAAAGACACATTTAAATGATCATTTACTGAGTGGTTTAATACAGTAATTTTCATATACAAGTATGATACTTTAACCACAGGAACAAAAAAACAGAAACAAGCTCATTTACTCCAGCTTGTAAACTTTATGAGAAGTTATAGAAATTGTTACTTTGTTTTGTGGTAGTGCCCAGAAGCTCCAGTCAATGATCAGGGCCCCATTGTGCTAACTGTGGTACAGAAGTATATCTAAAGAACATTACATGCACCCAGACTTACAGCAATGCCGAAGGGAGCGGAGCAGCACACTCTCCACTGTGGCATCCCCCATACGAGACCAGACAAAACCATATCACGTTGTGTCTCAGTACCAGACATTGCAAAAGCAGGACTCTCTGGTTTAAAACTGGACCAGTGGCCTGCTTATCTGGATCAGGGTTCTTTATATTTTCACAGATCATGGGCAATCAGACTGGGGAAAGACATTCCCTCTCCTTCTTGGCTGTCTCAGGTATACATTTCTTTGTTACTGGCAGTGGGAATCTGATCCCTTCCCTGCTTCTGCCTGTTGTCTACTCTATTTGCATTCCGGTTCACACCTCCATTTGTATTTTTGGAGCCAGCTGAAGAACTTCGATTCACTTCTGCCTTTCCTGGAGAAAATGCTGGAATTTGTTTTAAAGCCCCAGTTTCATTTTCCAAAATAACGCATCACAATACTTTAAGGTCAGAAGGGACCATCATGATCATCTAGTCTGACCTCCTGCACATTGAAGACCACACAACCTCACCCACTCACTATAATAGACTTGTAATGGGGTTGCACTCAACTCTTGTGCGTGGCCCCTGTCCGAGTGTGTGCACTTCCACACACTCTCTCTCAGTTTGTGGTGGGTCTTCAATGACTCAGCCATCCAGTCAAGTCGCACACAGCCTGTATGAGAAATAAAAAACCCTTCCAGGAAAAGAGTTCAACAGGGGGGCTATTCCAGTTTCCCTCAGTTTTCCCTTTTTCCCCCTGTAACCCTCCCTGGGCTCAGGCCCTTAATTAGTCCAGCAGTCTTCAAAATGGCCTCAGCCCTGGTATTGAGCGGTACTTCAGTGCTCCCTCCTTGGAGGCAATGTCCTTGCCCTCTCTGGGTCTTTCAGGCCCCAGCTCAACTACTGGGCCACTAAAGGAGTTTAGTTCCACTTCTGGGATGCATCAAGTCCAGGCCACTTTCCCAGTAGCTGATGGGGAAACCCAGGCCCACCCTCTACTCCAGGTCCCAACCCAGGTACCGTAAAGATAGCAGCCATCTGCCATGCCCTTTAACTAAGCTGCATTGCTGCTATGATTCCCTGGGCTACTTCTCTACAGTGCCAGCACGTTCTTCTCCTTTACCTCAGGGCCTTGTCCTGATTGAGTCCTAGCTACCAGCCCAGAGCTCCTTCTCACTCCTTCCAGTCTCTGCCAGCATTGCTCTGTCCAAGGTCCTGTAGCTCCTTGAGCCAGCCAGACACACTATCCACATTCCTCCAGCAAGGAACTGATCTTACTCTGATCCTGCAGCTCTTCTTATACTAGCAGCTAGGCCATGATTGGATGCTTCCTGCAGTCCTTCCTGAGTGTCTGTGTCCCACAGAGCCACTCTAGGCAGCTTGGAGGACCCTCTCCACTGCCCTTTTCTGCAACAGTGTGTGGCAGGGCTTTGAGGCCTCCTGCAGTGGTCCTCAGGTCCTGGTCAAGTCTGTCACAAGAGCCCTAAACTCTGGCTGAGTTACTGAATTCCTCAAATCATGGTTTAAAGACTTCAAGGTACAGAGAATCCACCATTTGCACTAGTTTAAACCTTCAAATGACCCGTGTCCCATGCTGCAGAGGAAAGTCAAAAACCCTCAGGGGCTCTGCCAATCTGACCCAGGGGAAAATTCCTTCCTGGCTCTAAATATGGTGATTAGTTGGACCCTGAGCATGTGGGCAAGACCCACCAGCCAGACACCTGAAAACATTCTCTATAGTCAGGGCCGGCTCCAGGCACCAGCTTACCAAGCAGGTGCTTGGGGCGGCCACTTCAGAGAGGGGCGGCGCGTCCAGCTATTCGGCGGCAATTCGGCAGACGGTCCCTCACTCCCGCTCAGAGCAAAGGACCTCCCGCCGAATTGCCACCGCAGATCGTGATCGCGACTTTTTTTGTTTGTTTGTTTGGCTGTTTGGGGCGGCCAAAATCCCGGAGCCGGCCCTGTCTATAGTAACTCAGAGCCCTCCCCATCTACTATCCTGTCACCGGCTGTTGGAGATATTTGCTGCTAGCAGTCACAGATGGGCTACCTGCCATTGTAGGCAGTCTCATAATACTATCCTCTCCATAAGTTTATCAAAATCAGTCTTGAAGACAGTTAGGTTTTTTTGTCCCCCAGCTCCTCTTCAAAACTATTCTAAACGTCACTCTTCTGATGGTTAGAAACCTTCACCTAATTTTAAGCCAAAACTTGTTGATGGCCAATTTATATCCATTTGTTCTTGTGTCTACACTGGTGCTTAACTTAAATAACTCCTCTCCCTCCCTGATATTTAGCCATCTGATGTAATTATAGAGAACAATCATATCTCCCCTCAGCCTTCTTTTGGTTAGGCTAAACAAGTCAAGCTCTTTGAGACTCCTCTCATAAGGTAGGTTTTCCATTCCTCAGATGATCCAAGTAGCCCTTCTCTATATCTGTTCCAGTTTAAAATCATCCTTCCTAAACATGGGAGACCAGAACTGCATACTTTTTATGCCAGAAGCCCTTTCTTTGTCTGTCTTCGGAAAACCCAGCTGACCCAGTATATGCAAACCACTCTGGTGGTACCTCCCTGGGGATGTTTAGTCTCAGTGATTTTCATTAATCATCCTCCACTGTTTTTAGTTCCAGTAGAAGCGGTGCTAACACTTCCCTATAAAATTGAACTTCAGGACCAAAAGCACAGACCTCTGCTGCCTGATTTAAAGGATAACTCCCTAAGCTGTACAATTTTAGTAAGCTCTATAGCGCTAACAGAGTCAGCATAGAGAAGAAAGAAAAGATGTGGGGAGGTTATTTTCCTAAAACCTTATCTTTCAATAAGCTTGCCTGCATATCTATGATTGATTCCCTAGGGGCCAGGGTGGCAGTTTGCTGTCTTCCTTATAAAATGCACCTGGGAGGCCCAGCTGTCCACCCTCTTAAGGGTGGGACTATAAAAATGAGTCAAGGGATTATAGTCAGGAAAGTTCACACTCTTAGAGCTGCTTAGAAGCCCACCTAGAGAAAGTGCTGCTTAAACAGGAAAGTTTAGAACTAGTAGTTGGGAGAATTTTTTTTAAGGTATGTGTCTGAACATCATCTTCACAGCATGCTTTTTATTTTAGACATTTCAACTTCAGGATATTTTTTCTTTAGGGGTTTGAACTTCTTCATTAAGACCAGTGGAAAATTTCCCCTTGACTTCAATTGTATTAAATCAGTACCATATTTATTTCTACTTGAAAGTCTAGGTTATTTTTAGCTTTCACTCACCCACACCATGATTTATTGAAGGAAGGGTTTGTGGGTATAGTGGAAGAGAAAAAAGGGTGAACATTCAGTACATACTTCTGGGTTCTTAAGTTTTCCCACTCACAATGTCAATGTAGATAGAGTTCATAACTTACAATCATATTAAAAGCAATATGTCTTATATATCCAGAAACTACCAGCCACTAGAATAATCTTTCAGGTTTTGTTTTCTCTTCATTGAAGAGTTTAAATGACTTAATAATTTCAGTTCCTCTCTTCTGAAACAACTTAAGATAATAATCTTCTATTGGCACTTTATTTACTAGGCTATATTTGGGACCTACACAAACTGAACGTATGCATTCTTTGCATGAAAGATTTTTACTTGTAGTTACTATTGTCAGAACTCCTTGATATGTGACATTGGGTAAAGTCAATAAAGCTTACTTACTTAGGTGCTTTTGAAAATGTTACTCATAGCCTCGGAGCTAAGCATCCTTTTAAAAATAAGCCTGTTCACAATATGCATACATAATCAATAAGCATAGATAACTTGGGTTACACAAAGACAGTGTTATATAGAGGAAGAACAGCATGTTTTCATTTTTTTAATTTTTAAAGGCAAAATACTTCTTTCAAGCATATGAATACAAATGTATTTTCTGCTTCATAAACCTACAGTAACTTAACGCAGATGGAGAGTTTGTTTTTCCTCTGTTGACCTGGTTTTACCAATTTTAGAGCTGGGTCGATGGGCACAAAAGAGGTGCACTAGACTTTTATTTTCAGTGTCTTCCCCACAAATCTTTTGTTTCCTTATAAGCATTCTTTTGTCACATGTGAGGTATTATGGGACAGACTGTTTCTATAGTTAAAATATATTATAGCTAGCTTCAAAAATGAGAAGTATAGTAATATTTTAAGGCTGTTACATCTGGGTATTATCACTTCCATGTAACTACCATGGAAAATGTAGACTGGATAGATAAATACATAATCATGTAGCTAAGGCATTCTGAAAAGGAGTTTATTGTATGTATTTGTGTCTGAATCTGTTGTTGTCAGAAACCTGCCTGTGTGTTTGTATGCACCAGAGTAAATATGATTTAGTTTTTAAATCGACATCCATAGAAACATAACTTTTCTTTTAAATAATTAAGATGTAGAACCCCTTAACTAATGAATTTCACAAGAGTAAAGCTGTATAACATATTCCCAATTCACAACGTGAACACAGTCTGCAGATGGCCAAAAGGACATATTTGACACTGCCAATATTTGAAAGGATAGCAATGCCAAATACTGATATTCCATGAATGTTCAGCAGACTGTGGAATTGAATGTGTTCTAGTGGCTAGAGAAAAGGACAGGGAGCTCAAGGGTTTTGAAATTTTAAGTAGAAATGGAATGAAAAAAATGTGTGCACAGCAGGTACCTCTCAACCCTGGGAGGTTTGTGATGAAAGAACGACAGAAAAAAAATTGAAATTGTTTGGATCTTATTTCAGTGACTCTCTAAATGCCTCCTTTTATCATTTAGCAACAACTCAGTAATAACAGAAAACACATGCATCTAGAACAGTCTCTTACAGCAACTCCTCCTTTGTCCTACAGATATTTAACCTATCTAAAGTAACAATTGAACATTTATACTAGAACTGGGGGAACATACACTATGTTTAAGCCAACAAATACATTGAATGGGGCTTCACAAAATGTTGCACAACGTTTTTTTACACTGTTTCCTTTTTTTTTTGGTTAATTTCTCAGGCACCAAATATTATCCGTCTTAGGATCATAGTAAACAGAGATAAATAAACCTTACTGGGTCATTTAGTCTAAAGCAATTGCTGAACCATTAGCAATTATTTTCAAGAACAGGACAAGTAAGGTTTCAGATGACTTGAGAAGAACAAATATAGTACTTTTCTTCTGAAAGGGGAAAAAGGACAATCAGAGAATTATAAACCAATTAGCCTAACTTTGACACTTGAAAAGATATTCGAACAAATACTTAATAAATTTGTTCAAACCTAGAAGATAATAAGGTGATAAGTAATAGCCAACATGAATTTATCATGAAGAAATCATGCCCAATCAATCTAATTTCCTTCTTTGACAGGGTAACGAGCCTAGTGGATGGGGGGTGGGGGAGAATGCAGGAGACATGATGTATCTGGAATTCTGATGTAGTCCAGCATGACATCATTACCAAACTGAGGAACTATGGTCTGGATTAAATTATTATAAGGTGGGGGCAAAACTGGCTGAAAGCTTGTACTCATAGAGTAGTTATCAATGGTTTCCTGTCAAACTGGGAGGACATATGAAGTGAGGACCTGCAGGATTCTATCTTAAGACAATAGTATTCAATATTTTCATTAATGAGTTGGACGGTGTAGTGGAGAGTATGCTTATAAAATTTGCAGATGAAACCAAACTGAGAAGGATTGCAAGCACTTTGGAGTGCAAGATAAGAATCCAGAATGATCTTGATAAGTTCGAAAATTAGTCTGAAATCAGAAATAAAGACAATAAAGACAAGTGCAAAGTATTAGGAGGGAAAAATCAAATGCACTAATAATAAATGGGAAATGATTGGCTAGGTAGCAGTACTGCAGAAAAGGATACAAGGTTATAGCGGATCACAAAATGAATATGAGTCAACAGTGTGATGCTGCAATGAAAAATGAAAATGTCATTCAGGGATATATTAACAGGAGTATTGTATATTGGACTTGAGTAATTGTTCCTCTCTACCTGACACTAGTGCGGCCTTCACAGGAGTTCTGTGTCTAGTTCTGGGCATCATACTTCAACAAAGATGTGAACAAACTGAAGAGAGTATAGAGGAGCAGAACAAAATTGATAAGAAGTTTAGAAAATATGTCCTATGATGAAAGGTTGAAAGAACTGGGCATTTTTTAGTTTAGAGAAGAGAACTATGTGTGTGGGGGAGGGTCATTATAACTATTCTTCAAAAATATAAAAAGTTGTCATAAAGAGGATGTTGATCAGTTGTTCTCCATAGCCACGGAGGTAGGACAAGAATCAATCAACTTAGTTTGCAGCAAGGAAGACTCAGGTTAGAAATTAGGAAAACTTTCTAACTGTAAAGATAGCTAAGCACTGGAGCAGTTTACTAGGGAGATTGTGGGATCCCTGTCACTGGAAGATTTTAAGAACGGTTAGACAAATGTGTCAGAGATTATATAAATATACTTAATCCTGCCTCAACATAAGGGTAAGGACTAGATGACCTCTTTAGGTCACTTCTAGCCATACATTTATATTATTCTGTGATTCCAAGATCTTGCCAGTGCAAGATTTATTCCCTGCAGTACACTTACAAGTGTTTTGGCCAGTTTAGTTTTAAACACTCCAATTGATACAGCTTGTACTACTTCCCTTGGAAGACAATTCCACCATCTAATAGATCTGACTTAATTAGCATGATAGAATGAATATTTAGTAAACATTATTACTGTATTTGCTTATGGGGGTGTGTGTGTGTGTGTGTGGAGGGGGTGTTGAGGGTGCCGGCTTTAATAAAATATAAAAAGTGAGCCTTTTATTCTGAAAAGGCCTCTCATGCTGTTTTATTGTTAACAAGAGCTGGACATATCATTCTTAATGAAAAATGTATTTAATTATTTTTGCCTCTTTTTCTGTTCATGAATTTTAAAATTCCCTAAAATGTTCATTTTAAATTATTCTTGAATTTCTTCTGTGAATACTTTGTGGTGCATGGATCACTTAGAAACAGTTCAATTAGAATATTAAAATTTGCTCTGTGTTGGCTATTAATCCATAAGTGATGCAACATTGTTTCTGTTCACTTATTGCACCTACTGGAATTAGAAAAAACAAGTTCAAGAATGCTACCTATAAAAACTCAGAAAACACAATAAAAATGTTGACTCTTATTCAGTGTGGCTGTTGTGACACTGTGGCTTCATTCAGCTTCAGCAAACTATTACATGGTTGCATAATGTCTCTGGTGGTTTTCTCATTTATTAATATTAATAGACTTGCTGGCTGTCTAGAATTTACTTGCGTGAAGATGTCATATTTTTGATGTTGCACATTGCTGGATCCCTAACCTTCAGTGGCCACCTGGGAAAGTGGAAAAGGCACATCATGCTTTGTCAGACATGGTGGCTACGCATGGCCAGAGGTCAACAAAGTCAGAAGCAGTTGTTTCTTCTTTTCCTTCCTTTTATGAAGTCTGTGCCCTGGCTGTTTTTTCCTCAAAAAAAAGGTACACTCCTTATTAAATGACCGGCATTATCCAATGGGGTTTGATTAGGTCATCTTTACAGAAAGAAAAAAACTTCCCCATTCCAGTAATGTATGGCTTGGAAAGACAATAGATACAAAAATGAATAGCCAAATAGTCATTCAGCAGGTCTGAATGTTTTGAGACATTTCAGCGAGTAAAACCAACCCTTTTTGGTCATGAATCAGTGGAAAAATGGGAAACACCAATCATACATTCACTCATCAAGACTTTTTCATGTGTTTACTCATGTAAGGTTAAGACTATGCAACTATTCTCATTCTACAGGCTGGGTCTGATCGAACCCGTCACAATGACATTCAGCAAAGACAAATGCAAAATACTTCACTTAGGAAGGAAAAGTCAAATGCAGAACTACAAGTGGGGAGTAATTGGCTAAGTGGTAGTACTGCTGAAAAGGAGCTGGGGATTATAGTGGATCACAAACTGAATATGAGTCAACATTGTGATGCAGTTGCAAAAAAGGCTAATGTTCTGGGGTATATTAACAGCAGTGTCATGTATAAGACACAGGAAGTAATCATAGAATCATAGAATATTAGGGTTGGAAGAGACCTCAGGAGGTCATCTAGTCCAATCCCCTGCTTAAAGCACTTTACTCAGCACTGGCAAGGCCTCAGCTGGAGTATGGGTCCAGTTCTGGGTGCCAGACTTTATGAAAGATGTGGATAAATTGGAGAGAGTCCAGAGGAGAGCAAAAAAAATGATAAAAAGTTTCAGTAAATCTGATTTATGAGGAAAAGTTTACAAAATGGGAATGTTTGGTCTTGAGAAAAGAAGTTGAAAGGGGCACCTGATAAGTCTTCAAATATGTAAAATGTTGTTATAAAGACAATGGTGACCTATTGTTCTCTATGTCTACTGAAGATTGGACAAGAAGTAATGAACTTAATCTGCATCAAGGGAGATTTAGGTTAGATATTAGGAAAAAAGGTAGGGTAGTTGAGCTCTGGAATAGGCTTCCGAGGAAGATTGTGGAATACCATTCAGTGGGAGGGGGGTTAAGAACAGGTGTGACACTGCACCCCATATTCTTCATAGTGATATTTAGATATGATTATGGCATAATTATTATGTATGTTATGATGCAAGACAAGTCATGTGAGGTGTCATGGGAAAGGTTGTGATTTACTGAATTTGATTACCCTATTTGTATGCATGTATTATTTTTGTATCTAAAGTTAGGAATATTAACTATATCTCTGTATTACAAATATGTTTATACCTGGGGAACACCCAATAGGCAAAAGGCTTTCAGTCTAGATGGCTGTCTGGGAAGGGCCCATTCAGGTTGAAGGGCCATTAGAGAAAATAATAGGCCTTAGAAGAGGCTTATCTCCCACCCGGGGGTCTTCCTGAGGATGCTGCAGACAGCCTCTGACTCACAGATGCTGTAACACTACAGGGACATGTGACAAGGTCATGTGGTGCTGGACTCCATCTTGGGATATCAGTGTTTTTCCACTGATTGGTGTGGGAACCAAGCTTTGACACAAATGGTTCCCACCATATGCAAAGGCTATTTGAGGCAGGGGAGTGACATCAGTGAGCTTCTTCACTGACTCCCCACCCAAAGAAACTCCTGGAAACACCTGAGGAACAAAGGCTGAACTGGGAGAAGTGCTGGACCCAGGCTAAAGGGATTTTTAGCCTGTGAATGGAACACCTGCGGATTCCAAGCTGTAAGCCAGTGCAGCTTTCCCCTTAAGAATCTGCAGTCTGCTTGTATCATCACTTAGGGTGAGGATTTGCTATTTATATCCAATCTATGTAGTATATTAAGCTTAATTTCCATGTTTTGTTTATTTGCTAGACAATCTGCTTTGATCTGTTTGCTATCACTTATAATCACTTAAAAGTCTATCTTTTTGTAGTTAATAAACTTATTTTATGTTAAGTATCAGAGGGGTAGCCATGTTAGTCTGGATCTGTAAAAGCAGCAAAGAGTCCTGTGGCACCTTATAGACTAACAGATGTATTGGAGCATGAGCTTTCGTGGGTGAATACCCACTTCGTCGGATGCATGTAGTGGAAATTTCCAGGGTCAGGTATAAATATGCAAGCAAGAGTGAATCAGGCTAGAGATAACGAGGTTAGTTCAATCAGGGAGGATGAGGCCCTCTTCTAGCAGTTGAGGTGTGAACACCAAGGGAGTTTTTGTAGTTGGCTAGCCATTCACAGTCTTTGTTTAATCCTGAGCTGATGGTGTCAAATTTGCAGATGAACTACAAAAGCAGTTTCTCCTCCCTTGGTGTTCACACCTCAACTGCTAGAAGAGGGCCTCATCCTCCCTGATTGAACTAACCTCGTTATCTCTAGCCTGATTCACTCTTGCTTGCATATTTATACCTGCCCCTGGAAATTTCCAGTACATGCATCCGACGAAGTGGGTATTCACCCATGAAAGCTCATGCTCCAATACGTCTGTTAGTCTAGAAGGTGCCACAGGACTATTTGCTTATTTTATGTTTTAATTCAAACCAGTGCGCATTTGACTAAGGTGTCTGGGGAAAATCTCAGCTCGGTTACCACAAGTGTGCATGGTCCTCTTCACATTGGGGGAGTGGCGAACCAGGTGTTAATCCTATATACTGGCCAGATTTGACCATGGCAGGATGGTACTTCTCTGGGCTCCTAGGCTGGTGGTTAGAGAGCCTCTATATAACTGCAGCTGGGTGTGTCCCTACCTGTGTGAATGCTGGTGAAAGTGCAAGCATGGAGGGCTTTGCAACTTGTCACAGCAGCACACTGTGAGAGGGAGCCCATGCTGGTGGGTTAAAGGGTTCAGTGGTACCCTAGTTCCAGATGGCACCCTGGGGGAACCCGTCAAAACAGGTTGGACTAACACCTGTGAGAGATGCTTGCAGTGTAGTTGTTCCTGCCTCAGCACAGGGGGCTGGACTAGATGACCTCTTGAGGTCCCTTCCAGCCCTGCATTTCTATGATTCATGAAAGTGGAGACCTAACTGAGAGTTTATTAAAGCAAAGGTAACCAATATTTTGGAGATAAAATACAGAAACTTTTAATGACAGGACTGACAAACTTCACAGTTCTTAAGAACACTATATGGGTAACATTTTAATTGTGGAGAATAAGGATTAGTTATAATAATTCAAATTCCCACATTCACCTCACTCCAAATGTAGTGTGCCAAGAGACTGGGTAGACACTTTCTATATGTTTAATATCCTGATGTTATATCTGTTTCACTCACTTGGGTAAACTGTGAGAAAGTACGATATCTCAGTGTCTAAACTATGGAGAGAGAGGTAATAGTGTCAGACAACATGCATCAAAATATGCTTGATTTTAAAAATGTGTGATGGTACATAGTATAAAGACATTTTAAATTATATCTTACTTTATAATGCACTTTAAAACTTATTTAGTCCACCAATGCAGCATTTGTAAGTCTGTATAAACTCTGCAGTGTTTGGTTCATGAAAAGGTTTCATGGACTAAATTCCACGGTTGGTTCACAAGGATCAGCAACAAATCAACCCTTGAAGGTTCCCTTTGAGTTTCAAGTTCATTCAAAGGGAAGCCTCACAGCCATCTCTCCCCCTATGTACCTTAGCTGTCTTTAAATTGGCCCTGAAGGTTTTTCCTGTGGGGTGGAGGGTTGGGAAAGAGGTCAGTTTGGGAAAAATGAGCTTCAAAACAATGTGATCAACCTCTGTCCTTTTTTCTCAAACTTACACAAGGTTTGCACTTGCTTTCAACTTCAAACCTACAACTTTGTTTGAGAGACTTTGAGGTTCTATTTGAATATTTTGCACAGCTCTGGTTTTTGGAAAACACATGTGTAAGTGAATAATAAGAACTAATTTAAAATGACCAAACAGGTCAGGGTAATTTTTAAATAACTTCACACTTTGTGGATGGTTTACAGTTTGATACCGGTAGTCACCTACTCTCATCAGCTTTCCTAAATGGCAAAAAAAGGAATCATTGCTATGAACTATTGTGTTGCTTTCTGTCACCTCTTCAGTATACTTTACTTAACAGAGAACATGTATCATGGTAACCCATATGAGTAATTTTCTGTAATTCCATTTAAGAATGGTGGAGAGTGGAGAGAAAGAGAAGAGAGAGAAGTAGGATAATAATTAAAAACCCCAAGATAAGTTATTAACAAATGGTAAAAGAGAGAAAGGGAGAAATGTAAAATAAAAAAATAATAATAATAGTAAAGCTTGTAAGTTAGCAACTACAATGGTAGGACATGCTTGAACTTGTTCCTTTTCAACTATAAAATACATTTTTATAGTCCAAACCTTGACATTTTTGGATATTTTGGAACTCTTTTTGGATTCTTCTGGCAGCTGAAGGAATCAAATAAGATTATGTTATCTAGTTGTCTCTGTAAGTATAAATATAAAATAATAATAATTAATAACTGAGTTATTAATAATAGAAGAGCCTGGGAAGGTTATTTAGAGATTAGTTGGAGGTGAACAATAATGCAGGAGTAGCACTAGCTCTGAGAAATGTTTTGCTACTGGTTCATAGGACTTTTTGAAGAAATGGCTTATAGAGATTCTATTTGGAGTTGGGTCTGTAAATTAAGTAATAAAATCCATATCTAGGCATCTACACAAGTGGCATGATTTTCAGAGCACCCAAAATAGCCATTAAAATTTAATGGAGAGCTCTAAGGGCTCTGCACCTGTGAAAAATCAGGTCATTTTGTGGCTATTCTAGTATATGGAATTAAACTGTACAAGTTGCAAAGTGAAATTCAGCCATCAGTTCATACTTCATTGTGTGAGTAACTAAATACATTTTTATTCTCCTGGTTGGTATTACAAAGATTTCCTCCTCATTCTCTATAGTTTTAGGTTCATTCCCCTAATTTTTTTTTATTTTTGGTCTCAGTGTTCTTATAATGGCTAATCCTTTCAGCTCCTCATCTATTTCACTGTGTCCCAGGTCTGGGTGCATACCTGTTGGTGGAAAAATTTCTTGAGAGTAGTAGCTTCAGAATCGTTGGTTGTTTTTTTCAGTGAATGAGTCTCTAAGCCTATGTTTATGCAAATCTGTTGTCAATACATAACTGTGAAATAGCACTCCCATTCCAGTCAAGTGGGTGTTTCCAGTGAGTTAAAAGGGTAAGCAAAGTTCACTGCACTCGGTGTATCATCAGAATATATTCATACATACATTTTGTTTCTCAGGGAGTTGAGAGTAATGTTTGTTAAATTGGATGCCCTGGTCTAGGGCTCGTGCCAGGTTTGTGTGGCTGCAAGAAAAACAAAACTTTTTTTTCTGTTGTGAAAAGAAAGATGTATTATATGCAGCAAAATTGTACATCACAAAGGCAATTTCCCATCACTGACTGTCAAACTTCAAGTTTCAAATTTTTAAGTCATTTGTCATGCTTTTCTACTGTCATCTGGGTATTTCTGTTATTTATACACTCCATGGATAGTCTCCAGACTTCCCTTAACTGCATTAAATACTTCAGATTTTAAAAACAAGATTATATACTGTAAACTTTGAAATTTTCCTGCAATAGAAGTACACCGCTACCTTGATATAATGCGACCCGATATAACACGAATTTGGATATAACGCGGTAAAGCAGTGCTCCGAGGGGGGTGGGGGGCTGCGCACTCTGGTGGATCAAAGCAAGTTCAATATAACGCAGTTTCACCTATAACGCGGTAAGATTTTTTGGCTCCCAAGGACAGCGTTATATCGAGCTAGAGGTGTACATCTGTTATCAGCTCCAGATATGTTCCGGGAGAATAGACTTGTGACACATGCATTCATTTTTCCCCTTAGGGACAGGAAGATATTTAGAAGTTAGCATCTTGTTTACCTATATGAACCAAAACTGATACAACTATAATTATTTTCTTTTCCATGGCCTTATAGATATTGAACAAAATCTTATTTTTCTGTGCCTCAGTGCTGCTGAATTGAGCCCCTGCTTTCTTTTCATGCATTAGTTTTAAAAAATATTGTTGCTGGATTTCTAGCTCATGATACTGGCTTTGGCCACTGTGAAATTGAGCTAATCTATTGCCACTGAAAATTTTTTGACTTTTTGTGTGAGCTGGGTTGTTCAGCTTCATAGAATGAGTACCTACTGTGTCCAGTGTTTCTAAGCCTGCTCTGCTACTGGGATCTTCCCATCCTTTTCCTGCTTCTGGCTCTGCTTATTATTAGACAGCCTGATGCACAACATTTTTGGTTTGTGTTTCTGAGAAGTTTGGGACTGGGACCCTGCTGGATACAGAAATACTTTCCCCAAACTCTCTTGTTGTGTTGTGTTTGTTTAATGCATCATTTCAATGCTCTGCAGACTCCCCACCTGGTTATGAGTAAACATGTTTGTTTGTTTGTTTGTCTTTAAAAGGTAGAGGTGCATCTCCAGTGCTGATGGCTCTTAGTTTTTAAATGCATTCAGTCATGAGCCTTACAGCCAGGAATCCATACAAGTAAAGCAATCACATAAAAAAAAAATGTAACAGATACAAGTTTTCTGAAACTGATCATTATCAGCTGATCCTTATGAGCAGTGCTCAATAAAATTGGATTGTACAGTATGATGACTAATTTCTCCTAAATGGTTAACTACTTTTATTTTAAAAATTGCTGTTTGGTGTGATGTTCTTATGAATGATGAGCAGCTGTGCATTTATTCTCAATAGGAAGTTTGTGTTATTTTAGTACATACTTGAACATGATACATTTTTTCTTACTAGTAGCTTGGTCTATGCTTCAGTAAATGTGTATTATTGTAAAACATCTCAGTAAAAAAAATGTTTAAAAACAAGGATATATAGTGATTAGAAGAGGTAGAGAAAGAAAATAAAGAAAAAGAGATGAGTATAAAAAGAAGCAATGATTAGAGAGAGGAAAACAATAATGAGATTAATTAACCATTATTTTGTATTTATTTCATGCCAAAGGTGTGATACAACTTACAGAGAAGTATGAAGACAAATCCACTGCCCAAAGAGTTTATAATCCAACTAAATTATGTACAAATGAAAGGCAGGTGCTGGTTGATGAGATTTGAAAATTGCTGCCAGTGTCTAACCTCCCTTTTCCAAGCAAATGGTCCCATAATGTAATGATTTAGGACAAAGCATGTTGCAGAGACTGCACTTTTTCTCTGATAGATTGGTTCTTCTTGTCCATAAACATGGGAAGTACGTCCATCTTCATTGTGGTAGACTTTTCTGTAGCAATTGGCTTTCCAGAGGTGCCTGGAAATGCTGTGAAATATTTCAGGTTCTTCCTCTCTGACTGGACCAAAAAGGTTATGGGAAACTTTTTTTCCCACTCAAAACCCCTCTCCTCCAAAGACCCACACAGCTCACCATTCTTCCCTAAATTATTCAACATCTACATGGAATAGTTGGGAGGATGGACTGATGAGATATCATAGGCTGACGTCCAAACAGTTCCAAGAAAATTAGCTTGACATTTCCTTTGCATCAACAACTTCATTTCTCAGTTTCTCAATGCCTTGATGATAGCAGCACATTTGAAAGTGGTTAGATTAAGCTGTACCCCAGCAAAATGGAGGAGTTACTGGTGGAAGGATGGAAGAATTTGAAGAATTTTCCTTCTGCCACCCACTGTCTAATACATCTAAGATCAGATTGTTTAATCAGTCTGCAGCCTAGGTATTCTTTTGGACTACTCAGTTCTATTGGTTGATCAGATCACTAGTCTGGACAAAACAAACGAACAAAACAAGAACAGTCATTGCACTTTATCCGAAAGAATGCAGACCTGGCCATGGTGATCCATACCCTCGTGATATATAGAACTGATAATTTCAACTCATTCTAAGTAGGAATCAAACTTCACATATTGAAAAATCTCAAACTGGTACTAAACCCAGAAACTGATCTGTTTATCAATACAGGACAGGGGACACATGTCACCTCAATGCTCCACTCTCTCAACTGGCTCCCAACTTAAATAGAGAGTCCAGTTCAATAGCACAAATTATCATGTTAGATGGCTCCTCCATGACCATGGCCTTTCAAAATAGCTATGCTCCACTGAAACAAGGAAATTGTCAACCAATTTATGGAGGCTCATGATTGCAGAAGCTTGAACTTTCTCTGTAGCTGGACGTAGAGTATGTAATTGATTCTTGCAAGAGATGAATGACTATAAACATAATCAGCTTCAGAATCAAATACAACACTTATTTCTTCAATTTATCTTTCTCCTTTTCTTCACACGCAAACAGATGCATAAAACACCCTTTCTTTCACACAGACAAATAAATTAAAGAATCAAACTATTTCCCATGAAAGCTGGGAAGAAAGTGAAAGATTATTAGAGTGATTCCTGTTTCTAGTACTTGGAAGGTCATGCTATAAAGGTCAAATTGATACAGAGAGTTAGGATGGTTTTGTAGTTAAGGCATTGTACTGGAGCTTAAATCTAGGTTCAGTTTCAAGCTCTGCCACAGACTTTCTATTGGTCTTTTCACAAGGAACTTAATCTCTCTGGGCTTCAGTTTTACCTATAAAATAGAGATAATACTTCCTTTCAATCAATCTTTGTCTGTCTATTTAAGCTGCAAGCTCTCTGTGGCAGTTACTGTTTCTTAGTATTGTATTGTGGTTTGGGTTAGACCTTGTCATGGTGTAACACTGATCCAGAAAGGGTTAAGCAACATGCAGGCTAAATGATGACCCAAATTCTACCTTTAAAGACTTATTAGGAAAGTATATAAATGGTAATTTGGGCTATTCCTTATAAATAGCTAGCAAAGCCATGTTAGATAGTTTAGAACTTTGAAATGTAGATTTGTATCTTTAAAGAATTGGAAGAAGATAGTGATTGTGGTAGTCTGTTTACCTATATCTTGTTAGAGGTTAACAATGTAACTAGATGGTTCCTGTCTGTTACTATGTTCTACTGCAGGCATCGGCAACCTTTGGCATGCGGCTCGCCAGGGTAAGCCCTCTGGTGGGCCGGGCTGGTTTGTTTACCTGCCGCATCCGCAGGTTTGGCTGATCGCGGCTCCCACTGGCCACGGTTCGCCGCTCCAGGCCAATGGGGGCGGCGGGAAGCGGTGGCCAGCACATCCCTCGGGAGCTGCGATCGGCAGAACCTGCGGATGCAGCAAGTAAACAAACTGGCCCAGCCCGCCAGGGTGCTTACCCTGGCGGGCCGCATGCCAAAGTTTGCCGATCCCTGTTCTATTGATTCAAAGATTAAAAGGGAATATTAACATTCAGATGAATTGTGAATGTGATAATATCATTGTCTTCATTTCTCTTTGAAGTCTGTAACAAACTACCTGTAAATGGTGGGAGATGGGCAGTTACCTTATTCTAATTCATGTAGCTAATTACTGGTGATGATTAGGAAATAGGAGGTTCTACTTCAAAGTCACAATGCTTCACCCAAGGGGAACCTACTGCCAAGAGGCTGCCAGTGAACTATAAAAAGAACTCTAGGGGCCTGATCCTGTATCTAAGATCTGCTTAAGCTTCTTCAGGGGAAGTTTGAGTCTCAAGACTGAGATATCCATCTGCAGAGTGGGTCACTTGATATTGGACATTGGACTGTGACCTATGGAACTAATTCTGAAAGAACTCTTTGCAACTCTAAAGCTCACCATCTTTACTATGAAACCGACCTAAGAACTTTATTCATATCTGTATGTATAATGGTCTTTAACCACAATACTCTCTCTCTCTCTCTCTCTCTCTCTTCTTTTTTAAATAAATCTTAGTTTAGTTAATAAGAATTGGCTGTAAGCTTGTATTTGGGTAAGATCTGAAATATTCATTGACCTGGTGGGCAATGTGTCCAATTCTTTGGGATTGGTAGAACTTTTTATATGATGAACAAGATTTTCAGCAATCCTCGTCATATTTGACCTGGCTGTCTGGGCAGGAGCCCAAGGCTGGGTTACTTTAAGGGAACTGTGTTTTGGCTTCTGGGTAACCAGTAAGATATTGTAGAAGCTGTTTTGTTGCTGGATTGGTAAATCTAAGTATTAGAAATAACCTCCAGTTTGGGGAATTGTCTGCCCCATTCTTTGCAGTTTGCCCTGATTGAGGATTCTCAGTGGGTCCCCCTGGGACCCTGGTCACATGCGGGTTGGGTGTAACCACCACCTTTGATTCAGAATGAATGCAAAGAAGTGACTGAAATGATAGTGGAAAGGTCAGAACAGGAGTTCCAGTTCTAGGGGCTAAGTAGAAGAAGATATGGTAAGAATGAGAGATGGAAACAAGTAAGGTGATTAGTTATGTGACTTAGAAGAGCAAAAGGGAATGAAAAAAGTCAAGAGCACAGAGGTAGGCAGGGAGATAATTTATGCAGAGCCTTGAAGGCCCGGACAAAGAACTCAGATATGATACAGAAAGCGAGAAAAATGCAGTAAAGGGATATGAAAATGTCTGGATATGGTCAATATGATGGAAATGTGGAAAGGAGGAGATAGCAGTAATCAAGGCAAGGGTTGATAAACACAATGCGAGAGAGAAAGAGAGAGAGAGGTAAATATGCAAAATACAGTAGAAAAACTAGAGAAGGGGAAAAGGAAGCAACAAGAATAAGAAAAAGAATAAGAAAAAACATAAAAAATCAATAGAATATAATGAACAGTGAAGACTATAGACACAGCTGAAGGTATGAACATTGTAATCCTTACCACCCTTTCCATGATTCCTTGTCACATTATAAAGTACTTATTTCTTGTTGTGATCTGGGGAAAACTGGAACTAAGATGACTGAGATGAATCTACACAATGGAAATACAGTCTTTTATAGTATTTACAATGTTATCACAGGTGGAGATGAGCAGCACCACTATAAATTCCCCAAAGAATGAATGATGATCTCATATGTATGCTGCTCAGCTTTAAGAATTGGAAACCTGGTCAGATTTAATAACTCAGGAAACAAATGTATCTTCTGGTTTCATGAAACAAAAACAGATAAAATGAAATACACTATGTGAAGGCAAACAGGAATAGGTATTTATGTAACACACATGCCTCAGTGTCTTAGGCCTGGTCTACACTAACCCCCAAGTCGAACTAAGGTACGCAACTTCAGCTACGTGAATAACGTAGCTGAAGTCGACATACCTTAGTTCGAACTTACCGCGGTTCAGACGCGGTCCACACGCGGCAGGCAGGCTCCCCGTCGACTCCGCGGTACTCCTCTCACCGAGCTGGAGTACCGCAGTCGACGGCGAGCACTTCCTGGTTAGACTTATCGCGTCCAGACCAGACGTGATAAGTTGAACCCAGAACTTCGATCCCCAGCCGCCGAACTAGCGGCTGGGTGTAGACCAGCCCTTAGTTTAGATAGTTTAGAAACTGTTTAACAAAGTATGAGTCGGCAGCTTTGAACACTTATTGGGAACAAACAAAACTCTGTTAGATACAAAATCAATATTGCATCTGTTGCCCGATCTATAGATTATGTATTAATTATCTTGATTTCTTAAGAATCCTCAGTTATTACTTTGAGGGTTGACAGGTTCTTGTCCCAAGATCAGGCCCAGTATTATTCAAATTATTATACAGTTGGGAACCCCAATATGCACAGTTGCAACACTCATGCTATAGGAACTCATATTTACAAATATAGTTTATTAATACATTTAGCACAGCACCCAACTCAGTATGGTACATAGAGATACTACAGAATGTACATCTGCACATCCATACACTCACACCATCCCTTGTAGAACAACCTGAAATATTAGCCATCATCTTCCTCATCACCATCACCTTCTTCATCATCACCAGTGGCCATTCTTCTGGCACCTGTCAGTGACTACATCTCCTTCTCCTACCGCCCCTAGGCTGCGATGCCACTTTTAGATAAGAACAGGTTTAAACATTTTTATTAAGATGATGTTAAAAAAAACAAAAAGTGAACAGAGTTTGAGCATAGAAGTTTCTGGTTATCAGGGAATAATGTACAGATTATCGATGGTGCAAAGTTTGGTTTAAGATCGGGTGGCATAAGGAATACATAATCTGCAATATCCCCGATTGGGGGTATTACGCTGATGCTGTAATGTTCGATGCATATTCAATTAGGGGATTTTTCCCCCTTTTTCTTATTTGTATTTCCTCACCTTACTAATGTTGGAGTGTCTTTTTTCTATAGGTTAGTTTATCAGTGATCTCAACTTCTTATCATATACATCCTTTCGTTACCATGGCCCTTTTGTGGTCAGGTATCACATTTGCTATTTCTGTCCTAACTGTTTATTTTGGTTCTTTCCAAGTCCCGAGTTGTGGTGTACCTGTTAAGTTTAAAAGAGTATGAACTTAGGAAGCCCCCTACGCCAGCCTACTTCACTGCATCCTCTATGTTAAAGGTTGCAGCCATATATGGACCTTATGTTTTAGCTCATCACCATCTATCTAGGTGAAAGGTCCCAAACATATGTACGCTAACTTTGCCTTAGCTCAACATACAGGATGTGGCCAGTAGGTCTCTTGCATTACAGCCAAAATATACTCTAATACAGACCTATAAACCTATTATAATAAAACAAATAATCAAACCCATAAGAAACTTATAGGAAAAGACATATAGGCAAGGAAGCAGGCTAGCCTTAGATGTATCTCACGTACCTGTTATGTATGTCAGTTTGTTTCCAGTAGTTGAATCATATACCTGTGATCAGAACTTCCCCTTAAACCCTCTATTTTCAGCTCCCACAATGCTAGGGGTTTCCCATTGGGCTCTCTGTCTCTTCAAAGTTTATAGGCCTCAAGCCTTAGCCTAACTTGCTGAAGCTAATGTCTTACAGGATACAGGTCTCTAGGTTTCTTGCATTACTGCTGAATATAATGCAAAGCAGAATATAATACAAAGCAGTGAATATAATAAAGGCAAACTAGCCCAATATAGTGCTTGATCTCAAGGACTTGAAGAAGAACAGTTTTTAAAATAACAATTACCCACACCACACCTCACAATACCCTGTTGCTGTTTTTTCTTCACTTTCTTGGCTATGACATTCTACTTGGTCTATTATTGAGGTGCCTAGCTACTACCAAAATATAAATAAAATATGAGAATTTTGAATTATGTGAATCTATAGTTCATTCATAGAGTTTATAGTCACTATGGTTTATGTTATCACCATATGAACACCTCAATGTATTTATGCTGTAAATCCATACTTCTCAGTTACACTTTTATCAGAAAAGTGTGAAATATTTGGCTTGAAAGGGAAAATAATCCACATTTTCCTTTTTTGACTTGGAGCTGCTTCCATGAACAACACAATAATTTGATTTTTGTGTGTGAGAGACAGAAAGAGAGAGGCAGAAACACTGGAAACATTTTTTTCCCATCATTTGGATTCCTGATATATGTATGAGGCAGCTTTTTTTTTTAATGCTGCTCAAATTTCAACAGGAATTGGTCAACATGGCTGAAATTTCATGGTGCAAGTGATGTGTTGCCATTTCTTTTGCAGCCCTCATTGTCCGAAGCTACCCCCTTCAGCCCGGATGCCTCAGAAGTAAATTTTTACTTTGTTTCTCAGAGAAAAAAAATGTTATTTTGTGTTGATTCACTTGGGTCCCTATTCTGCAAAGGCTTACGTATGCAGGTAACTTCACTGATGTAAACAGTTAATATAAAGTTCTTGGAGGAAGCACTCAGTTCCTAAACAGTATGATGTTTGTTTACTGCAGCGTTTCAGTTAGCGGAAAAAATATGGACTTCTTTTTCTCCAGCACAGGGAGAAACACATTATCTGAAAACACAAAACAAAGGGAGAGTGTAAAGGGACAATCAGGGTCCAGACACTGCAAGCGGAAAACAGGAATTTGAATCCTAAAGAATAAGCTATTTAATCAACTGTGTACAATGTTATTATTTTTAAAAGTATGTCAAGTGTCTGGAACTTCCATTTGAGATAACAGGGTTTGTGCATATCATTTTCTGTAAATGAAATGACAGATTTTGTATGAGCTTGTACTGCACAGAAGGAAAGAGCTGTGTGGTACAAGATGCACATTTCTGGGTACCAGTCTAGCATTGATGATTTGCTGGTGTCACTCTGTAATATAATTCAGGAATGGCTGCCTAGAAGCATGCATATCATTCATCTGGGAGTGATTTTGCATGCTAGAGCTTTGTGTGAACAGGCCAGGAGTGGTTGTTCTCACAGCAAAGCAGTGTGAAAGGCATCTCAGCTTGGAGTGTTGAGAGGACACAGCTGTTCAACTGTCCAGATTGTACCCTTGGGGAATGTCATATAGGTATTCATATTTTTTTCTGTAATATATCATACACATGCTTTTCTTAGATTTGATCCTGTTTCCATTGAAGTCAATGGCAAAAATTCCAGGGATTTCAGTGCAGTCAGGATTTGGCCTATTACATATAATTTGTATCTGAAACCATCAACAACATACTAGGGATGCATTTTTCAATGCATCCGTTATATACATACTTTTAGAGAAGTACTGTATATTAATTATCTTGATTATTTCCACAGAGAATAATTACACATAGCTCTGAAACTCTTATCAGAGTAAATATTAAGAAGGAGAAATACATAAACATATTGTAGCAAAATATCTGTAGGCAATTGAAACAATTATTGTATATGCTGCTACTGGAAAACTGCCTAATTCTAGAATTGTACACCTGCTACTTTGAGCACGCCTTTGGCTATAAACTTAGAAAGCTTCAGTTTATCATATGCAAGGAGGATCAAGAACTTAATCTGCACTGCAAGGTTTAAATTATTTTCCCACGGAAATCATTAACTTTAAAAATGGATCATACAACTGTTTTGTTAGTCAACTAGGATGACTCCTTAAAATCACATAGATTTCCAGATCAATGAAAATAACTTTTTTCAGCTCCTTGGTAGACATATTTCCTTAATCCATATTTGTCTCCAGCAATTGATATCACACTGAGATTGTTTTTTAACTGCTTAACTATGATCTCGTTACCATCATACATATACATGTGATCACACACACAAACAGACATTATATTCTGGGCTGTGCTTTAAATATTTACCACTGAAAATGAATAGTCAAGATTTAATGAATTTGAGGAATTACAAAGAACAATCCTATCCAATTTTGCAGTTAGCATATTATACATCAGCCAATCAGAATCCATTTCCATTTGGATGAACTGGATTGCCTGGAGAAACAAACCATTTATTTGGGGGCTGGAGAGAGAGCAGAGGATGAATTGGGACAGGTAATTGGTTGGATACTCATGTGAGCATAGCTGGGAGGGCAGAAAGAATGGAAACAAGAGAAGAGATTGTTGGATTATTGGGGTGCAGAGAAACAGAGAAATGGTTGGGGTCCGAACACTGATGGGATTGTGCGGGACAGGAGACAGATGATAGGCCAGAGAAGGATGGACTGATTGGGATGAGGATGAATGAGGGAGAACCAAAACAGAGGAAACCAATGCTGTCATTTGTATTTGAATATTTTCATGGTGTTTTTTTTGTACCTGATGAGAATGGCATGAGATCTTTTGAAGCAAAGGGATTTAGTTGAAGATTAGGTGGTGGAGTAATAGAGTATAATTTGACACTGGCAAATTATTGTAAGTGTCAATAAATTGTGTTTTGGTATCTTTTTTAGTTTTTGATTCTTTGTTTGTTTTTTAAATTAAAAGTTGTGTCTAAAATCTTCTAAAATGTGGGAAGTTTGCACCTGTTATTTTATAATTTGCCAGGAAAGGACCCACATTTATATTGCTCTTACCAACCCACAGTATTCCCACTTTTGTCTGGATAACTACGAAACTGGCATGATCCCATGTAAATAGCTTGCTTGATTTGGCAGCACTTCTTGTCAGAGCATTATTTTAATGAGTGTTTTTATTTCACTGGCATAGAAAGATATGGAAAAATCTGGTTGGAACAGAATTAATTTGAAGAAAAAAAAATGGGGAAATCTAAGTGGCGGTAACATTTTGCCATAACAATATTAAAGTGTATGCTGAATAACGGGGTATTTGTTCTGAAAGACTGAATACAGAGTGCAACTGTGATTCCTAAAGCGTATTCATTTTGCCTGAGGGACGACATCCAAATAACAAACAACAATTGATATTTAATTCAGATAATAATGTATCTTACTGCTGCATTCTCTCGCTCTCTCTTTTTTTTAAAGGACTCTCCAAATAAATGACTTTTCTTCCTTCCGAATCACAGATAGATAATATCGTAAATCAGCATTTCCAATGTTTGCTGCAATTGCCTTTGACACAATTGCATTTGACTCCAGATATTTATTGATACTGATGTATATTAAAAGGGCTGATATAAAGCCTATTGAGTTCATGGAAGTTAAATCAGTCCCTAGGCTCTTTAGTGCTCAGTTTTACAAGGTGCTGAGTGCCAGAGCTGTGTGAATAACTGATTTTTTTGGTTTGGTTGCCAAACTGAAAAATAGGGGAGGGGGGAATTGTTTGGGGTCAAATGAAATATTTTGTTCAACCTGAAATGAAATGTTTGGTTTGATGGGGAGGGTTAACTTTTAAAAATAAAATTGCAGTAAATTCAAAACAAACAGATGTTTTGAATAAAAAAATAGAAATGTTTTATTTAGAAATTGCTGAAACTAAACATTGAGTTTTTTACTGAATAAATCAGTGAATTTGATCCAAATTTGCTAAACATTTTGGTCAACCTAAATCTGCATTTACTGACCAAAAAAACTGAAAACTTTCACCCACCTCTGCTGAGTGCCTTCAGCTGCCCCAGAAGTCATTAAGAGTTGAGGGTGCACAGGACCTCAAAGAAATGCTGAGCACCTTGTAAGATCTTGCCTTTAGTCAAAAGGGGAGTTTGTCTTCCATTTGAATGAATGCAGTGCATGAGAGTGTATGCAGGATTACACGCAGGACTGGGCAAATAATCAAAAACAAAACTATTCAAAAATAGTTCAACGACATTTTTGACAAATTCATTGTGGGGTGTGTGTGCATGTGCACTATCCATCTAGCTGTATAAGGTGGGCAAATTATGGGGAAAATCAATGAACATATTTTTTTAGAGGAAATATTCTGATTTTTTGTCAAATCAATTATTTGAAGAATATTATTCAACCAGCTCTACTCATCAGATTCAGTTGTGTGTCTGTTGCATTGAATTTTTCAGAGCTCAGACAGGATTTAAATGTTGCATAGAGCTTCTGCTGGTCTTCCACACCCATGTAAATCTCTCCCACACAGGGGAGATATGATTGCTCTGTATAAATATCTTAGAGGGATAAATACCAGGGAGGGAGAAGAATTATTTAAGCTCAGTACTAATGTGGACGCAAGAACAAATGGATATAAACTGGCCATCAGGAAGTTTAGACTTGAAATTAGACAAAGGTTTCTAACCATCAAAGGAGTGAACTTCCAAGGGGAGCAGTGGGGTCAAAAGACATATCTGGCTTCAAGACTAAGCTTGATAAGTTTATGGAAGGGATAGCTTAATTTTGGCAATTAATTGATCTTTGACTATTAGTGGTAAATATGCCCAGTGACCTATGATGAGATGTTAGATGGGGTGGGATCTGAATTATTCAGAGAATTCTTTCCTGGGTGTCTGGCTGGTGAATCTTGCCCACATGCTCAGGGTTTCGCTGATCGCCCCTTCTCCCCCAAACACCTGCCCTCGCACCACCCCTTCCCTTGAAGCCTTGCTCCCATGTCGCCTCTTCCCTCAAGATCCCACCCTCTGCTCATTCCTCTCTGCCCCTTCTCCCCATCACTCACCCTTATGGCTGGTAAAAAGTGGGAGGGCATAGCCCTCCTATTTTTAAAAATGATGAGGCCATGGCCCCCTTGTTTCCCCTGTCCCTGACTGCTGGGATCACAATATAATGTAGGCTTTGGATGATCAGCAGTGGCTGCAGAACTACAGATGCACCAGTGCACATTCCTGGATTGGTGTGCTGAGCTTGCCTTAACCCTCCAGTGCAGGCACACCAGAATGAGAGTTGCATTGACAGTGGAGAAGTGAGTGGTGATCGCTCTGTGGAAATTTACAATGCTGGATTGCTACTGGTCAGTGAGAAATCATTTTGGAGTTGAAAAATCCACTGTGGGGGCCATTGTCATGCAACTGTGTAAGGCCATTAATCATCTCCTGCTACGCAGGACTATGATGCTCAGAAGTGTACAGGGCATAATGGATGGATTAACAGCAGTGAGGTTCTCGAACTGCAGTGGAGCAATAAAGGGCACACATATCCCTGTTTTGGCACCAGCCCGCATTGCCTTGGAGTACATCAACAGAAAGAACTAATTTTGTTTGGTTATGCAAGTACTGGTGGATCACCAGGGCTGCTTCATCAACATTAGTGTTGGCAGGTCAGGGAAGGTGGATGACCTTCATCTCGATCACAGGACTGTTCAGAAAGTTACAAGCAGAGATATTCTTTCCTGACCAGTGGCCATATTGAAACGCCAGCCTACCTCTTACTCCCCTAGCTCATGAAGCCATATAGTGGCCACCTCAACACCACCAAGGAAAGAGTAAACTACCATCTCAGCAGGTGCAGAATGAGAGTTGAATGTGCTTTTGGTGGATGGAAGTGAAACTGGCATTGTTTACTCACAAGATTGGCGCTCAGTGACAACAATATCCCAATGGTTCGCAATGCATAATATCTGTGAAGTAAATGAGGGAAAGTTGCCACTGGGGTGGAGGTGGAATGTTAGTCTGCTGATTTTGAACACACAAGGGTTATCAGAAGAGCTCAATGCAGAACTAGATGGCTGAGGGAAACTTTGTAAAAGCACTTTAACAGCGAGTCACACTACTGCGTTGTGGTGTACTGTGCTCTACCTGGCCCTGCAGTCTGGGGCCTGTTAGGAATTCTGTGGTGCTTGGTGCACCTCAATGAATATAACACTTTCAATGCCCCTATTCATTTGGTGGTGCTTGCAGTACATTTGATTATTTCACTGTGTTTTTCACTGGTCCTATAAGTTGTGTCATAATGTGATGAAGCATTGGAAGGGCTTACCTAGGGAGGTGGAGGGATCTCCATCCTTGGAGGTTTTTAAGGCCCAGCTTGACAAAGCCCTGGCTGGGATGATTTAGTTGGGGTTTGTCCTGCTTTGATCAGGGGGTTGGACTAGATGACCTCCTATGGTCTCTTCCAACCCTATTCTTCTATGATTCTATGAATGTATAATAACAAATAAGTGGATGCTTTCACTACTGCCCGACATTCTGCAGCATATGTTGGGAAATAATAAAGATGAAATATTTTCCAAACAATGCAGTTGTGTTGAACAACACTTCAAAAAAAAATTCTGTCCACATTAAAAGCAAATATATTAAAATCTTAATAAATTCCTGGAATAGAGCTTAAAGAAAGGGAAGGAACATTCATGTCCATTTTAGCTACACATACAATAACTTTGGCTTTCACAGGTCAGTGTATGTGAAGCTGTAGTTGTCCTTAATATCCCCCAATGTGGAGTGGTGGAGGTAGGGATGTGGCCAATGAGAGCTGCGGAGATGGCGCTAGGGGTGGGGGCAGCACGCAGAGACCCTCTCTGTCCCTTCCACGGGCTGCAGGGACATGCCAGCTGCTTCTGGGAGCAGTGCGAGGCCAGGGAGCCTCCCTGCCTTAGCCCTGCTTTGCCATTGGACTTTTAGCAGCCTAAAATCTTCTGGTTTGTTTCAGTAGCCTCCAGGAGATAGAGCCCAATTCCAGGAGACTCCCAGCGAAACCGGGAGGGTTGGCAAACCAAGTAGGGGGGAGTGTACTCTCCATATCCACTCAATGTTAATCCCTATGCTGTCTCACACCATGGGTGTCAGTGAGTGCTGAATAAGGCGGAACTTTTTGTGACACAGACAATAATAAATCTGAGATCATGAAACAGTTTCACTAGGAGTGATTATCAAGTAGTAATATCTGTCACTGTTCACCAACCTGGGCTGTTTTCAAATCAGTCACCTAGACGTGAAAGGCTTTATATCCTATCATCCATTCCCCCAAATTACTTTGTGTTTACCGTTCCCTCAAAATACAAACAGATTAATGGAGAGTTACACTGTGTGATGAGTGTATAAAATTTGAGTTGAATTTAGTTATCTTCCGAAAAAGAAAAATAACTAGATTGTGACTAGACAGACAGCATGGTCCAATAGGTAGTGTTCTGGACAAGGCCTTTGATAACTTGGGTGTCAGCCTAGTACTGCCACTGAACTGCTGTGTGACCTTGAACAAGTCACTTATTCTCCCTGTCCCTCTGTTTTCTCTCCTGCACTTTGTCAGTCCCGTCAACTTAGACTGTATGCTCTCTGGGGCATGGCCTGTCTTTTACTATGTGATTGTAAAGTGCCCAACACAATGGGGCTCTGATCTTGGTGTGGGCTCTAGGTGTTATTTTAATACCAATACAAATAATAAAATAACCCTTATGTGACTGCCAATGGGAGAGGATGTAAGAACTCCCCTCCCCCCTGATCCTTTTCATGGCTGTATAAGAACTGGCTAGTATCACAGTCGTATGCTCAGGGACTGTACGGGCTACTAATCTGTTGCATGCTCCCCCGCCCCCACATCCTTCCATAAACCATCCAGGAGATGCAAGTCTTAAATGGGTGCATTGCCATCCATCAGCACAACTAGGAAGCCCCAGGATGCAGAGTGTGTCTTCGAGGCACAGTCCAGTGCTATCTGCAACGGTAAGGCAGTGGATCTCTATACCAGTCCCTACAATAATCATAATTATGTCTAAATAATTTCCTTATTTTATTGATATACAGGTTATAATAAATCAGGGATTGGCAACTTTGGCACGCGGCTTGGCAGGGTAAGTCCCCTGGTGGGCCGGGTCGGTTTGTTTACCTGCCGCGTCTGCAGGTTCGGCCGATCATGGCTCCTACTGGCCGCAGTTCGCAGTCTCCGGCCAATGGGGGTTGCGAGAGGCGGCGTGGGCCAAGGGATGTGCTTGCTGCCCTTCCCGCATCTCCCATTGGCCTAGGACGGTGAACCGTAGCCAGTGGGAGCTGCAATCAGCCAAGCCTGCGGACGCGGCAGGTAAACAAACCGGCCTGGCCCGCCAGGGGGCTTACCCTGGCAAGCCGTGTGCCAAAGGTTGCCGATCCCTGTAATAAATGTTTGCATGTTTACATGTTTGCATGTTTACCAAAGATTATGTGAGAAGTACAAGACAGACAAGAAAGCACAGTGCAGATCCAACGTAGCCTGAAGGAATTAACCTTTTATTTATTTTTCCACTGAAATCATCTTTAATTTAGTTCTTCCAAGAGGAAATTTAACAACTAGAAACCAGCACATGTCAAAATGCAAGAAACTACCAGATAACTGAATTTAACTCAAGAATCAGTGACTCTATAGGCAAAGGCCAATAAAAAAGGCTTAAAAAACAACAAATTCTATTTAATCTCTCACTATGAAATAGGACAGTAAATGGTGTCCCAAAACTCACAGTTAACTTATTTCTTCACAGTCTTGAGGAGATTGCTTAATTTTAGAGTTGTACAGAATGTTTTGCCACTCAGAATTCTCTAACCTGGATTTCACCTCTGCCTTAGATTACTGCAGCTTGAACTACAATGACTAAAATTAACTGAGCCTCAGAAAACTACAGCAGAAGAATTGAAACAGACAGTCATACAACAAATGGATTTCACTGTTGGCACACACAGTATTTAAATTTAATTATGAAAAACTGATGCAGATTTTGGCTTAGAAAACACATTGATATTCACATAACACATTCCCTACCACTAATTGGTACTTTAGTACTACAGTATTACTGCCATAAAATTAGAAGACTACGACACCACCACAATGCAGAAATATAGCAATTACCACCCAGAAACTTGTCTGATAGTCTGTCATCTTGTCAGGATTTTGCATCAGGCTGCAGTCTATATTGCAAGTGACCTCTTTGAGCTGATGACACCTAACACATTTTTGCCCTAAGAGAATACATCCAATTCAGAACCCATATATGTGCTGTGCATGGATGGTTTCTGTGATTCCTTCCTACCTGCAGGCATTGCTCTTGCTTAGATTGAATTTTATATGCCATTGAGTTTCCCATTTACTTAGGTTTAAGTTATCCTGCAATTCCTCATGGCATCTCTCATTTTACTTAATCTAAATAATATGGGACTGCTTTGTAACTTTACATTCTGCCTTGATTAAGGGGGCGTGCAAAGTTGCATTGCTGCAGGAGAGGAGCAACCCAGAAGACAAATTTTGATTCATAGAGTCCCAGTTCCTACCGTTGAGGTTTGGTGTTAAAATATATCTTTATCTGATTAATTTCTCCCAGGTGAGGCTGTCATGCTAGGCTTGGGTAGGGGATCACAAGGTGTTCAGGGGAGGCTATTTTGAAGAACTGTAGGCAAATTTGAACCAAAAGAATTGAAAAACAAAGGGGATATTACAGACCTATACATAATAGTAACACCTACAAAACCATAAGGGCTATATTATGGCTATCTCTGCCCAGTGCTCAAGGTGACACAGGATGCCTAGAAACTCCCTCCTTGTGTCCCCACACAAGGGACCAATCATAATCCCAATTACTGTACTCCCTGGGAGAAATTCATTCATGAATTGCAAGGCCCTTTTCATCACTGAAGACCTACGCTGGAGCACGATGGGGTCAAGAAGTCAAACAGGAGTCCTTGTGCACATGCATATGGGGCCTTGGATGGTGCTGAATAAATATGATAGATAGAAAGATAGTACAAAATTTTCTTCCCTCAGATATCAAATAAAGCCTGATCCAAACCAGCTGAAATCAATGGACAGACTCTCATTGATTTCAGTGGACTTTGAATTAGGATCCTAATATGGCTGCATGCACAATAAGGACCAGATTTTTAAAGGTATTTAAGTGTCGCTGTGCTCAGCATCGCAATGTCTAACTGATTTCAGAGCCTAAATCTTATTTCCAGAAGGGATTAAGGAATTTAGGAGTATAAATCCTATTCATTGTCAATTCAATTTTGGAACTTAAATTTCTTTTGAAAATGAGATTTAGGCTTCTATATCAGTTAAGCCTTGTGTCACGGACCTCAGCAATGCCTAAATAACTTTACAAATCAGGGTCTAAGTGAGTTTTCAAGATGTACAGATGCAAAACTGGGCCTAGAAAGTTTAATTTAAACATTTTGGGGCTTAGTTCTGCTTATTAGCATGGAAGCATACCAGGTCTGATTTTAGCGATGTACATCGTGTATCTTTTTAGGTACCATTTAGTTAAAAGGCACCATCTTCTTTCATAACATACTTTTTTTTTTGACCAAAAATCCTTCAAAATGGTGGAAATTTTTTTGAGTTTCAAAATTTTCTTCTGAGAGAAACTGATTTCACACCAAAACAGACACAAAATTGAAATGTCATGTTTTGATGGAAAGCCACCAGTTTGGTAAACATTCTGATTTACATATAATGTCCTTAAATTCAACATAGTGATAAACCTTCCTGGTAAAATAATACTTTCAAGGAGGAGGAAGGGTCCTGCTACAAATTAAATAGATAGGAATTTTACCATTGATGCCAGTGAAAGCAGACTCAGATTCTGTGTTCTTAAATCTTCATATTAAGATGAGATAGGTTTTTCTATTTGGGGACCATTCACCATGGGCTAGATCCACTATGTGAAAGACATATATACAAGGTTTATGCATTACCTCAAAACACAGCAGAAGCAAAACTTAAGTGGTGCATAGACCCTTATACAGGTCTTCTGTGTATGCGTGTACTGCTAAATACTAGGCTAAATACAGAGAGTTAGGAAGTTCTAATGTGATTTAACATGCCTCTTATTCTGAACCCCTCAATGTGAAAGTTACACTGATTTAGGCTGACTCAGAACCAGAGGTAAACCTCTGAATTTGGTTTGCATTAGTGTTTACATTAGTCCCGAGGTTTATGCAGGCTCTACTGTACTGGAACAATTTTATAAAACTGGTGCATTTAATACTATTATCTCTGCATCTAATTTGATGTGAACCTCTTTCCATTTTGGATTTGAATAACATTTTTTAATCTTTGTGTAGTAGCTCAGCTGCAAATTTTGTTTCTTAATTTGAAAATCAAACTTGCCAAGAGTTCCTTAAGCTTTTATACCCAGCCCCTGCTTCAACTTGTGCTCTAAATCCGCTGTAACACATTGCTTTCCTGATTTTTCTTTGTGCTTTTGGAGTTGCACAAAGCTCCTGCTGAGATACTGATACGAGTGCAAGGCAAGAAGGCTCCTAAAAGAAATTAAAAGCCCTCTTATTGCTAATTAAAAGCTCTTTGCTTTCTCTCCACATGGCCAGGACAGCTGCTTCGCATCCTCTCACTGGTAAAGAAACACATAAATTCAAAGACAATATTGTGAACAGCACCTGGCACTTGCTGCACCTGCCGTGATGAGACTATATTTCATTCTGTCAGTAAATTAACATTCTCCAGGGCTGAAAAGGATGTTTTTTTTCTCAGCCAACCTCTTCCATTGTCCCCAGTGGTAAAGAGACAGTAGTTTTGCTTCCATTTTCTATACTAAATATATCATATTGTTGTTTGCTTCACTGATGCAGACACCTGCCTCCTGCTGTAAATGTTGTGCTCCAGTTCTGAAAGATTTCCCCAGGGCTCCACATTCAAGTATTGGCTTGTAACTATGGCTTAATATCGTGTCAAAATCTCTTAAGGAAGATACAGCTTGTCAAGTCATTTCAGGATTGAACCTTCATCTAGCGAAATTCTGAAAATGTCCTTTGAGTGTTTGAAGCATGAGAAGACAAATAAAAGGCTAGCAAGTCATTTGTAAAGATAATAGCTAACAGCATGCATTTTCCACTTCTCTCCTTTCCATTAAATGTTGATAAAGAGAGAAGAGCAGACTGCAGGGCAGCGATCTAGGTTATTTATAAACAGGTCAAAGAAAGTCCCAAACTTCCATGTCTTAGGCATGGCGGGGGGGGGGGGGGGGGGGGGGTTGGAAGGAAGGAAGGAAACCTCAATCAAACTGTGTAAGATTCAATCACTGACAGATTGATCTTGGAGCTTTCTGAGAAAGGGCACTTCACAGCTACATCAGTCAGGGAGTGTATTTTTCTGAAAGGGTTTTGGTATATTTAATATAACATTTATTAGAAAACAATTGAATTTGGCTCGATCCAGGGGTATTTGTCACTTGTGTGTGTGCTGCAACATGGGAGAGGTTTTAGGAGCAACTTTATATTGATTGAATTGGAAATCCAGGGGCTTTGCAGAAGTTATTTTATTAATCTTGGGAGATGGCTTGCCAGCACCCCCTCATAAGTGGCTGTGAGTGCCAAAGAAGGGTGAGTGCATTTACATTCTGTAGAGAGCCATCTCTTCTCTAGATGAGGGGGGGGGGAATCTATGGGGGTGAATTAGCAGCCCAAATGAAAAAGAAATAATGTATGAATTCTCAATATTTTTTTCATCAAACTTGTACCAAGTCTGCTGCACTGGAGAGTTTATGAACCATTTGGGGACAGAAACTTAAGCAGGACCAAATGAAAAGTAAAAGTCTGTACCAATAGCATTCTTTAACAATGAAAACCACGAAGAAAAACTTAAGAAAACAGAATTATGCAAAATATTTAAATGATGCATTATAGTCACACAAAACTCACTTGCGTTAAGGTTGCGTTGCAAATTCAAAACTCAGATCTGTCTGAAGGTTTTGCAAAGGTTTATAAACTTCGTAAGTGAACTTCAGTCCAGTTTTGACCAAAACAAAGTGAGTTGATAGTTCAGTAGGAAAGCAGGGGAAATGTGAAGACTTGATTGGTATTTCATTATGTATTTGGATTTGTTAGGTAATGCAAAAGGTGGAGCCATAGCCCCATTTACTCTCTGTCTGCATTTCAACATATTACTTCCCAAGAGGAGGCACGCGGTCCCGAGTGCACAAGAACCAGAGGGACTAATATTATAAGTGGGCCCTAAGCAGCTGCACAAGGGGAGGGAGCGTCTTCTTTGCTTCTCTACTCCTGCATGGCTATGTAGGGACTCCTCAAAAACTGGACCTACAAGAGTAGAGTGGAATGCAGATTGGCAACTCATCTTGCTTCACCAAATTCATTTAATACCAGTACTTGTTAAACAGCCAAAAACAAAGGGTTTTAAGAACAATCTCTTGGCTTGGCCTCTATATTGTGCATCATAACCTTCCCCAGGGCCTGAAAAAACAGAAGGAAAGCACTTTTCAGATGTGCTTGTTGTCAACAAGGTTGGAGTTGATACAAGGTTTTTACTTTATATGGAGGGAGTAATATTTCCACAGTGACATCTAAGATGTTGCCACTTGCACAATAGCTTTGAGTGTCTCTAAGTGCATTAGAAAGGATACCTGACCTATCTACATAGCCCAGAAGGCTTGGAGCTTCAGAGGCTCCCAAAGTTCATACCCCTTCATGTCATTTTTTTTCTTTAAGTTATTGTTACAAAAAATGCATTTAAAGATCACCATGGTTTTAGTTTAAGTGATCTTTATATAGCATTGCAATACATTTTTCATGGCTGCGTAAGCATAACCCATTTGTCCAACATATGAAGTGTGGGTCATGACATTTGTTTAGTCGTTATATAATTGGCCACTTTTCAATGCTACAATTAAATAGCATTTTTAAAACCGATATAGCTCTGTTTTCTTGGCCTGCCTCTCTGATATTCTTTGACATATCTTGTTTCCAAATATGAGTGACCCTTCTTCTAGCATTAATAGTTTTAGCTCTATACTGATGGGAACTTTTGCAAGCTGCATGAAAGAAAGCACTTGGGGCCTGACACAAAGCCTAGGTTAGTGAAAAGACCCCCGTTGATTTATGGTCTTTGGATTATGCCATTTGTTGAACAAAATGTACAAATGTGAATGCACAAAAATGGGAAGGCAAGGAATGGACTAGTCATGCAAGATGACAAAGAATAAGTACAGTACACATGTACTAGCAAATCATCATTCCAGTTGTTTAGGGATGGAAGGGAACACAGTAGGCTCACTCAAACCCCATCTTTTTCTATTTACTGGGCCAAGGTTGTCAAAAGTAACTAGGGATTATGGACGCCCAATCTGAGACTTTGTAAAGGGGCTGATTTTCAGAGGATGGGTGCTTAACACTTTTTGCTCATCGGTCCTATTGAAGGTATCACAAGTTGGGCTCCCAAGTATCAAGATACCCAATCCCTATCCACTTTTGAAAATCGTGGCTGCACTGTCCAATATCTCTAAATCATCTCAAGTGACTGCTTGTCAAGTATCAGACTTGCATCTGAAGAAGTGAGGTTCTTACCCACGAAAGCTTATGCTCCCAATACTTCTGTTAGTCTCAAAGGTGCCACAGGACCCTCTGTTGCTTGTCAAGTGATTGCATTCCTTTTACCAAATTATTTATGCATGCATTTTAATGTCATGTTATCAAAAGAAATAAAGAAGACTTTAAAAATAGAGATGGTGGGTGTAGTTGAATGAGCATAGGGATGATACCCAGGAATTCCAGGTTCTAACCCTAAATCCACCAATGACTCAGTCTGTGGTCTTCCTATGCATAATATGGGGATTATACACACCCGAAGTAACAGTTCCTACACAATGAAGAACATTAAGTTGTGTATATTATATATGCATACAATATATAATGGTACCATAAACATTGTTTTATTTTAGAGTCCATTGACCCATCCAAAAGTTATTAATATCTCACATTATAGCAATAATTTTAGCTTCTATGGCCCAAAGGATAATTTTGGATGCAAGGTTGTAATCAGTGTGACAGGTTCTCACTGTACATGTTAAAAATATGAATCACACGCTAGGACAAAGTATCAATACACCAAGAAATGAACATAGCAAAATGAGGAATGCAGACTCACAATGAAAAGATTGAAAAGAATTAGAACCAGTTAGAGAGTATATCTATCATAGCATATTGATACTTAGAAGATGAAGAGATAATTAAGTGGAAACTGAATAACATTATTTTTAAAGTTTTTTTGATATTTGTACACTGCCTGTGGTGGCATGGAGCTGAAATATGATCATTGTCCTGAAAGTTAGAGCTGGTCAGTTAGAAAGTAAAAGGTGAACTGTGATACATGGAAAAATATATTACTGGTATCATCAAGAGAGCTAGGAAAACAGACAGACGGATAAGAGCAAATCAATGCCAAGGATGTAATGAGGACTGTGTTGATCCATGTGTAAACAAAGGTGACGGGCATTTGTAGATAAGCTTTCTAAAAATGTGTCTTGACTTTACCTGCAGAGTTTAAATGGAGAAATCATAATAGAAACAATAATGGAATTCACCCACAGGAAATTTTATGGTTCTTTTAGACAAATAAAAAAAATATGAAAGTGTGAATTTAAAAGCATAAAATGTCAGTTGGATTCAGGTGCACAAATGGTATTGGAAACCACTTCTAACTCGAGCTAATAATAACGTCACCCATTTCAAATTTTGATTTCTTTATCAAAAAATTGAAACTTCAAAAAGGATGTGAAAGCTGTTATCAAAAATTGAGATGGGAAGGGGCTTGACATGTCTGAAGGTTGTTTCTTATTGAAAATTAAGACAGAGTCTGAATATTTTGACTTTTTGAAATTACATACATTTGAAAATATAAACACTTTTTGAAAACAGCCTAATTTTGCAGCTCTACTTTTAACTCATTTTTATTTAAAAAAACTGACTAGATTTCGAGTTGCCCTTATTTCTGTAGAAGTTAATTTTTTTCCAGAGTTGTACAAAAAACAATGGTTTTGTTTGATAGCTATTTATATGAACATTTCCTTTGCTTTTATATTCCATGTGTTTTGACTTCCTGAGTTTGACTTCCTGAGTTACTTGGAACAGCACTTCTCCCTCACCCTACCACTACCACAATTATATCCTCAAATAGTATTCAAACCTTGTTTTGAGAAGGGGAATCAGGGAGGGATAGTTTCTTGCTTCAAAGCTGGCCAGATAACTCCGCATTTTCTGGTTCACTATTTATTCTTTTCTGCTGTGAAATCTCTGTTTACTTCCTTGAAGCTCTCTTATCCACCAGCAATACAATATTGCTATCAAACAATGATTTTTATACACAACAAATATGTCTATGAATCAAGCAAACTTGAGGCAGAATGCGTGAAGTACTTGGGACTTTTTCACTTCTCTAGAGTTGTCATAGAATCTGATATATATTTGTAGCACTCTGGTATTCATACATGTTACCTTAAATTTCTCTTTTTCTTTTCTTCCTTCACACCTCTTTGCTGTGTATAGTTGTTTCTTGTGATGTTAATCTCTAAGCCATTTATATTTTTAAAATGCCTTTCTGAAAACTATTATGTGTATTCATACACACAAATCATCAACAACACCAAGAGTGCATTGTCTACTGAGGACCATTGTGTCAGCCAAAGAGACCATGGCCGATATCGTCTTGCCAGGCATAATGTAGTGAATTTCACAGATCTGGCTGAATCCTGAGAATCCATAAAACTCTGGGGTGGCTCCACAGGCAGCACGAGATATGGTCAGGGTTTGCACCTCTTCATGTGTTGAAGGAGAGCTTGAGCGCATGGTGTCCTGGGGTGTTTTTGTCTATTCTGGTAACATGGCCAAAGAGCATGTAACACCAGTTATGACTATAATTAGCTATTGAAGAAAGCCCAGAACTTTGTGAATTGACATTTTTCACAAAGTCAAACCCCTTTTTACTCAGGATTAACCACTGACAGAGCATATGGAATGCCATTAGATGCTTTGAGTCTGTAAGAGCGTCCACTGAACTTTGTCTCATTGCAAAGACATTTTTGCATCCATAAGTGAGATATGATGATATATGCCACATGAGGTGGGCAGTTAAATTCTTAGTGCAGCTCAAGCAGAAGCCAGTGTGTAAGGACAGTGTTTAATATCGACTGCTCAACTGTGAAACCTGATTGTGGTGGACAATTATGTGTGTGTTAAAGAACGGCTACATAACCAAGCAGAACATGAACAAAGACCTTTCCAGGAACTGATAACAGTAAGATCGGCCCGTAGTTGTCCCACTTGGTATAAGATACTTTGGCCTTGTATGGGGACACATGATGCCATCTTTCTATTGTGCTGGTACTTTGCCTGATGCCTGCAATTTTAAGAACAGTTGATGCAGGTAAATGCTCACTAGTTCCAATCAACTTTTGAGCACCTCAGGTTGAATACCATGAGGTCCAGCAGCACATACATTCTGTGACTTTTTGACGACCTTTCATAACTTCAAGTGACAGAAGATCAGTGTTCTTCCCTGTGTCTGTAGCCATGCAAGTACACACATACACACACAGAGTAAAATGATTATTCTTTCCAACTTCATTCCAGATTTTCTTGAGATGCTTACCATCTGTGCATAATAACTTTTCTTCATACTAGTTTCCAACCATAGTGGTACCCAGCTTTCCCTCAACCAGTCTGCACCACATTCTAGGACATTGATTCTCAACCTCAAGGTCTTGACTACTCTGCCTTTCCCATATTATTACTAAATGGGAATGGATCTCAGATAGAGAGGATTTCAGATTGAGAGAAACAGGTCTATAAAGGCAAACCTAATATTTGAAATAGCTGGTGTTAAAATAATCTTGTTTTTATGAATCACAAGGTGTACAGCAAACAGCATAAGCTGACTTTTGTGAATATATATATTTCAAATGTTGTGTTACTTCAAAAAACTTAAAACCTGGTACATATTTTTACCTGTAATGATTGTTATGCCTGTTATCTTAACCAGCCAGTTAGTCTCCATTGTCAGAGAAAATAATGTCCAACATTCCTCAAAAAAAAAAGCACATCAACCTGGGGGCATTTTCATGTGATGTTTTCAGTCAACTGCATTTTGCAAGTCAGCACAGATTCAACTCAACTCTAAATTGCATCATTTCAGATTAGCATCAGCTCAAAAGATGTTCCTGACTGAGGTTCAATATCATTCTGAATGACTGTGTATTAATACCAACAAAGGAGATAAGAACAATTAGCTATTCTGAGTAACATTCTATGTGTCAGAGTGAAATAAGGGCTAAATTGATGAAATCTTAGAGGTGTTAAATCTGAATAGTTAATGACACCTTGTCTTCATGTAAAATAAGGGCCTAGTCCTGGGATTATTTCCTAACAAAAGCAATCCTTTCTTAGTTTCACTGCTGTACTCTGACATGGACAAGGCACTGTGCAACATTTACATTAAGCGCTCGTAGGACATTAGTAATCCATGCGCCCCTCTATGCAGGCCTGAATTTCACCTAAGAATAGTTACAATGAAGTCAATGAGACTAACCATGACAGAAAGGACTTCTAGTGTGAGCATTACAGGTCCGTGTCATGGCTTCCCTTCCCCCACTGTCTGCCATAAGGAAATATTCCTGCAGGCAGTTTATTGGAAGAGAATTGTTATGGTGGTACCTGCAGTCATGCAATCTGCCAGAGACATATGTTCAGACTATTATGGACATGTATTAGGATAGCAGAACAGTAGAGAGAAGCAACTGCAGCTACAGTGAGTCATTCACTGAAAGTGTAGGTCTACATGAGGGATAAACCTTAAGCCCATTCCGATTTGTGATTGTAATTGACACCACAACATAGGAGATCAGGGGAAATGCTCCATGGAACATGCTTTAGGTTGATGATGTTATGTTGTGCCATGAAGCTAAATATGAACTGGAAAGGGACCTAGAACTACTGTGGGCTGCATTAGAAGAAAAAGGCTTATGACTCAGCCAACAAAAGATGGAATGTGCAAATACAACACAGCCTATGTTAGAGTGGGTTAAAACTCAAACATAAATGTTTCACATACTATTATAGTAAACGGTTTGTCATGGGAAGCTATGGGAAAAGTGAAATAAATATCCTTTATTTTACAATTTATATGTTTATAACCATTTACTAGTATAACTATGTTAGAAATTATTAAAATATACTGCTCTTAACTGAACATATATAAAGCCACATTTGTAAAAACTGTGGAAGAATCTTCCTCTGTAGCCAGCTGATAAAGACCAGCACTTTTTATTTTTTGGGGGGGGGGGAAGTAAAAATGCCATTATTGTCACAGAAGCCATGGTTGTGACACATTTACTAATGGTTATCCTATGCTCTTTTACATGTCACAAGAGATGTTTACCTATTTGTTTTGATATATGCAAATGGAAAACTCTTTGGGGTAGAACTTCAGCAGGTGTACATTAGAAGAGCTCCTTTGACTGTGTTCTTCTTGTCTTATGTGGTATCTTGAATATTTAATTCTTTTAAAAGTTTTGATTTTCTAATTACAATATTTTAAGATCCTATTTTTTCTCTGGGGGAAAAAATGAACTATCAAAAAAACTGTGGATCTCTGGAGTTTTTGGGTGTAGACTGTTTTCGATTTTAGCCCTTCTGTATATGCAAGTAAAATACCTTGGGAACAAATTACCATGTAGTAGAAAACCAGTGGTACAGTTGTGATAAATGCTGGTTGCAGAATAACAATCAATAGTTTAAAGCAGCCATTTATTAGAACAAAGCTAATGTTTTCACTTAAAGTATTGGGTTTAGGAAGCTGAAAACAATAACTTGTCATTTTCAAAAAGGGTTGTAGCATGATAAATAGTCAGAAAAAAACCCCACCGCCTCAATCATCACCATTGCCTGCCAAAAGCATAATTTGTCAGTGTCACTACTATCCTCAGGGAGTGACTAAGGAAATGATGCTCACAGATATCCTAGAAAACTGATGTCTGATGGCAAATAGTTGAGGGTTTCTTTTTAACAAATCACCCAGAAAATATTACTAAATATTAGTAGTTAATAGCCTCAGATCTGAATATGTTACGGTGTATCTCTTCGCTGCTTTTGCTTACCTTGTTCTGCCCCTTTAGGATTCCTCTAAAAATCAGCTTGAGCTATATCTTCATATTCTTCTCTCAACCCTCCTCTGCACCATTTGGGTAATATCCCTCAAAATAAAAAATATATGCATGTGAATATATAAGTGTAGATGTGTGCAAGTAGATGTTAAAACTTGGTCAAGTATTGAGAAATAAAATCCACCATGCATATTTTTTTTTTTACTAAACAGCAAAATATCTGTTTCTGATTCTTTATTAAAGGGATTTTTGTGTTTTCAAATGTAGTGTTGGCATGTGTTGTATACAGAATAATATATACTGCATATACTAGAATAAGAGTTCACTTTTGTATTTTATGTAATATGGTACACAAAGAAATCAAAGGATATATGATACTTGTTCTGACAGATTCCTGAACTTTAGATGACTACTTAATCTATAATACATTGTACTTCAAAAGAGAAGTCTATATTCTTCACTTTCTTCAAAACATAGGTAAGACTGAATAGGACTCAAGCATTACAAAAAAAAACAAAAAAAGATTATCAGACTGACTTTGATAGAATCTAAAATTCACTATCTGTCTACAAAATGATTATAGAAGCAAAGAAAATGACACATCACAGTTTTCCACACTGCACCATTAATGTGCAATGCCACTTTTAATAGTGTTTCTTACCTATGTGAACACATGTCCATAACTGCGACCACCAACTCATTTCATGTATAGCTCTGAACAGTTGTCAGATAATCACTACTAGTCTATTTCAATTTGTGACTTGGAGGTTCTGTAGACATTACAATCTCCTGAGCTAACTGGTCCTCAAAAACAAAATGCTAAACCCACTTATATTAGGACACTTTTTATAAAGCAGCAATCCAAAATCTACTAGAGACACAAATGTTGTATGGTAAATTCAAGTGGGAATAAAATACTCTTTATTAGATAGGTACAAGAGATACTAGATGATTAGGAGTTAATTATTATTCTGATATAGTGAAATATGAAATAGTCAAACAGAAAGCACATTTAGTAATTTAGAGAAAATAATCTGATTTACATTTTTTTGTCTTTATTCAAATTTTTCATTATGAGATGATGATTGGAGAAATTGTGAATGAGAGACAATACTGAGAGATCAGAAAGAATGAGCGAGAAAGAAAGAATACACAAATTATTTTTCTATACATTTACTATTTTCTGTTTGATTTTATTAGATTGTGTGTTATGTTACAAACCACTAAACTCTCTTGGACACAGACTGGCTAACCTAGTGAGGAGGGCTTTAAACTAGGTTCGACAGGGACAGGTGAGCAAAGCCCACAGGTAAGTGGGGAACATGGAGATCTGGGAGATGGGTCGGAAACAAGAGGGAGTGTGGGTTATAATGGCAGAGAGAAAGGAGGGTCAGGGCAAAACTGGGAGGCAAGATCAAACCAGTATCTTAGATGCCTATATACAAATGTGAGAAGTATGGGTAATAAGCAGGAAGAACTGGAAGTGCTAATAAATAAATACAACTGTGACATTGTTGGCATCACTGAAACTTGGTGGGATAATACACATGATTGGAATGTTGGTGTGGATGGGTACAACTTGCTCAGGAAGGATATGCAGGGGAAAAAGGGAGGAGGTGTTGCCTTATATATTAAAAATGTACACACTTGGACTGAGGTGGAGATGGACATAGGAGACGGAAGTGTTGAGAGTCTCTGAGTTAGGCTAAAAGGGGTAAAAAACAAGGGTAATGTCATGCTAGGAGTCTACTACAGGCCACCTAACCAGGTGGAAGAGGTGGATGAGGCTTTTTTTAAACAACTAACAAAATCATCCAAAGCCCAAGATTTGGTGGTGATGGGGGACTTCAACTATC
>NW_020664368.1:11102242-11126367 GCF_002925995.2 Terrapene triunguis | reverse complement strand
AGAAGTGAGCTGTAGCCCACGAAAGCTTATGCTGAAATAAATTTGTTAGTCTCTAAGGTGCCACAAGTACTCCTGTTCTTTTTTTCTGATACTTTTTCTGATACTTTTCTGATTTGTGGCCCAGTCATTGAGAAAGCTGTCTCCTGAACACACAGGTCTGGCTTTTAAGGTTTCAAAATTGTATTGCTCCAATAGAATTTAGCTATCACAAGAGGTCATGGCCACACATAGTTAGGTTGCCCCTGAAGTGACTGAAAGATAAGAGAAAAAAATAACAAAACTTTTTTTCTTCACAGTGCACTCTGCAATAACCTAAGAATTCATTTGATGCAGATGCATGAGGCATTTCTGGAATGAAAACAAGCTACACAAATAAAATAAAAATGAGAGGCATATTCATTTGTATTGCCCAAAGAACTATTTTTAGGGCCAAATTCTGTGTGCACATGGCTTCTATTGACATCATCTGAATGCAGAGTTGGCCTTGCGCTATTTTTAATGCAGATGCAGAACTCCATGTTTCCCTATATCTTTCCCACCACAGTTTCATTGCTGAGGTTTTCAGCTCAGAAAAAAAGAATGTGCTTGGTTGAAACCATCTGCCACTCAGAATACACCAAGCTCATCAGTTATGACAGAAAAGTTTACAGTGGACTATTTATGAACCTCTTTGAGAAGTGTAATTAGAGGTGACAGGCAGCAGCTTCCTTCAGTGTGAGGGTACCCTCATCCTGTTTAATATTATTTTTGCACATAATTTTTTAAAAAATAGAATGGATTTGGGAGAAAAAATTCAGACGCAAGAATGTATACTTTATTCTGCCTTTAAAAAGAGAGGTTTTGCTGTGAGGCTGATATTGTGAACAAGTTTCCATGTCTTTATTACTGGTTTCAGTCTTTCTTACCAACAGACACAAATACAGGCAGGCTTGACTCATCAAGGTACTTTCAGTTCTTGCAGCACTTTATACCTTTGCACGAAACAATCTATAAATATTTAAGAAATGCATAAATGTAACAGACTAAGAGTTTTATGCTACTTTCCCTGGAGCAATGTGCATAGGAGCTTTTCAGATAAATTAATGAAGAGGGATTCATAGACTGGTCTGTATTTTAAGTACTGTTCACAGCTGGAGTTGGGATGAAATTCTGAGATATCATCATTTTATTTTATCCAAACCTGTTGACCAATCCCTAATCTAAACCCCTCCTTGAGTGAGTTCAATGGATACACATTTTACCAATGTCTCTGAGGAAAATACTGCAGAACTCATAGAGGCAATGTGGAACAAGTATATGTGCTCACAATCTACAAGGATTAAAATGCAGTCTAAAACATAGTAGTAACTTTATGTAAAAACAAATCAAACAAAATAGGAAAATATAAGCGTATTAGAATAGAATAAAGGAGAATGGATAAAGCAGTGTGTCCAGAGGATCTATAAAAGCTATTCCAGAATATTTCCCCGGCAAATGGCTGCCTAACTCCTCTTGAAAACAGTGTACACAACTTTATCGCATTCTTGCCTCTTCTGATTAATGTGATATATTTGTTAATATTTGATTGATACATTTGTGTATAATTTTAAGTCCCAACCTGTTCCCATAGAAGTAAATGGTAGACAGCCCATTAACTTGAAAGGAATTAGGATCAGGACCCTTATCTGCACTTATTATAGCAAACTCTTAATAGATAACGTAAATAGTGCAATAATAAATGGCATTATGACATGCTGTATTTTCTCCTCTGAAGGTATAAACCAGAGATGCAAGTTAAGTGAAATGTTCTTCCAGCAACATCTAGCTATTTTGTACCTTCCATGGGGAGTAGTGATGGCAGATTTGGAGTTGGCCCTAAGGCTGTCATATGTTAAGCAAGCTAACAGCTTGCTTTATTCTTGTGGACACCAGGGGCTTGATCTGATCTCGTTTACACTGGGTTTTGACTGGTGTGTGCCCTGATTTCAACAAGTACTGTTGATTGACACCTATGTACGTTAGAGTTGAATTAGGCCCTCTTATTTCTTTGCTTTTCCTGACTCAGAGGTTTCCGTGTTTCTATGTATTCGAAGTCCAACACAGATGTTTTGAGTTCTATATTAGCTCTTCAGTATTTCCCCTGTTCTCATCTGTTTTCTTGTACATTGATACAGAGTCCTGAAAGATGTCCACATTCTTATTTGTGTGCAAATTTTCACCCATTTGTTTTGTGAAATACATTTGAAAAATATAGATTTCACATTTTGAGGAAAGCTGCAGTGTTTTCCAGAGTATATATAGTACCGTGCCCCCTTATTGGTAGAATAACTTGTCCTCCATTTACCAGAGTCAACCTGTCAATACTTGTTATTATTATTATTATTAATAATAATTTATATAATGATGACATCCAAATTTCCCAGTCAGGATCAGGGCCCCATTTTGCTACAGCACTGTACTTACATAGAAAAATATGGTCCCTTCTGCAAAGATCATAGAATATCACAGGGTTGGAAAGGACCTCAGGAGGTCATCTAGTCCAACCCACTGCTCAAAGCAGGGCCAATCCCTTGACAGATTTTTGCCCCAGATCCCTAAATGGCCTCCTCAAGGATTAAACTCACAACTGAGCTATCCCTCCTGCAATGGGTATGTTGCTATGGATAACTGCACATAGGATTTTGCTTATATATAGACCAGCAAGTGGAAGGAGATATGGGGGCATATTTATTTAGTCATTTTATTACATTGCCACCATATAATCAAAAAGACCAGTCAGTTTATTAGCTCCTTTAAGGGCTGAGCAGGTGGGTTTTTTATGTTTCTTTACAAAACAAAAGGAATCCCACAGCTCTCTGAAACACAAGGCATCAAATCTGGCCATTAGACACTTTCATGCAACTCTCAAGTCAATGGCATTTATGCACATAGTACACTCTCTGTGGTTAACTGGCACACTAGCTTGCTGGCATCCATTATTCTTAAATGTCCAATTAATTGCTATAGCGAGCTTAGTGTGCATGCTCTTGCTAGTGGAAGATTTCTATCCAATTCAAATATGGTATATAAATAGGTTGACAAAGATGGAAAAAATCATGATTATTGTAACAACATAGAACCATAGATATATAGGTCTTAAAGGGACCTTGCGAAGCCATCAAGCCCAGCCTCTTGTGCTGAGGCATGACAAGCATACATAGACCAGGGGTCGGCAACCTCTGGCACGCGGCTCGCCAGGGTAAGCACCCTGGCGGGCCGGGCCAGTTTGTTTATCTGCCACATCCATAGGTTCGGCCGATCGCGGCTCCCACTGGCTGCGGTTCACTGCTCCAGGCCAATGGTGGCAGCGGGAAGCCGCGGCCAGCACATCACTCGGCCCACGATGCTTCCCGCAGCCCCCACTGGCCTGGAGCAGCAAACCGCGGCCAGTGGGAGCCGCGATCGGCTGAACCTGTGAACATTTCAGGTAAACAAACTGGCCCGGCCCGCCAGGGTGCTTACCCTGGTGGGCCGCGTGCCAGAGGTTGCCGAACCCTGACCTAGACCATCTCTGACAGCTGTTTGTCTAACCCAGGGGTGGGCAAACTTTTTGGCCCAAGGGCCACATCGGGATTGTGCAACTGTATGGAGGGCCGGGTAGGGAAGGCTGTGCCTCCCCAAACAGCCTGGCCCCTGCCCCCTATCCACCCCCTCCCACTTCCCACCCCCGACTGCTCCCCTCAGAATCCCCAACCCATCCAATCCCCCCTGCTCCTTGTCCCCTGACTGCCCCAACCCCATCCACACCCCCGCTCCTAAATGCTCCCTGGGATCCCACCCCCTTATCCACCCCCCCCTTCTCCCTGTCCCCTGACTGCCCTCCCAACCCCTATCCACATCCCTGCTCCCTGACAGGCCCCCCAGGACTCCCGCTCCCAACCCTCTTTGTTCCCCATTCCCTGACTGCCCCCCCCAGAACCTCCAGCCCATCCCACCGCCCCCTCCTCCCTAACTGCCCCCCAGGACCTTCCGCTCCCTTACCCAACCCCTGGCTCCCCACCCCCTTACTAGCAGCAGGAGCTCGCAGCCGCGACACCTAGCCAGAGCCAACTGCACTCCCCACGCTGCCCAGCGGAAGTGGCGGGCCAGAGCGCGGCCCGCGGGGCGGTGTGGCTGCGGGGGAGGGGGGACAGTGGGGGAGGTGCCGGGGACTAGGCTCCCTGGCTGGAAGCTCAGGGGCCAGGCAGGACGGTCCCGCGGGCCGAATGTGGCCCGTGGGCCGTAGTTTGCCCACATCTGGTCTAACCTGTTCTTAAAAACATCCAATGGTGGAGATTCCACAACCTCCCTTTGACACCTATTCCAGTGATTTACTATCCTTTTAATTAGAAAGATTTTCCTAATACCTTACCTAAATCTGCCTGGCTGCAGATTAAGTCAATTACTTCTTGTCCTACCTTCAGCAGACATGGAGGACAATTGATCACAGTCCTCTTTCTAACAGCTGTTAACATATTTGAAGACTGTTATCTAGTCCCCGTCCCCCCGCCCCCCTTCATCTCCTTTCCTCGAGGCTAAACATGCCCAGTTTTTTTAACCTTTCCTCATAGATTGGGTTTTCAAAACCTTTTCATCATTTTTGTTGCTCTTCTCTGGGCTCTCCAATTTTTCCACGTTTCTTAAAGTGAGGTGTATAGAACTGAACTCAATACTCCAGCAGAAACTTCACCAGTGCTGAGAAGGGTGGGACAATTACGTCCCATCTTACATACAATACTCCTGTTAATACACCCCAGAATGCATCACATTGTTGGCCCGTATTCACTTTCTGATCCACTATAATGTTGAATCGTAAACTTGTAATGGATTTTCATGTAAGGGATTATTTATAATAACTGCCACTTCTTGCTGCCACAGCCACTGTACTCTGTCACTGCTCACCACTGCTGCTGCTGTTTTCTCCGCTGCTTCTGGCTGCTCACTGCCACCCCTGCCACTGTTATCTCTGCTGCCACTCAGCTCTGTCGCTGCTGTCACTGCTGCAGCTTGCTGCTCACTGCCACTCCTGTGATGCCATGTCCTGAGCTTCCATCACGTAGCACTGAACAGAAACAAGGACTCTCAATTGAATCTGATCAGTTCGGCCTTTATACACTGGATAGGGAGGGTCAAATAGTGTCTAGGACTCTTTAGGCTGAATCCACACCCCCAGGTAAGAACCTCTTTGTCTTTCACTAGGATTTGGCATCCCTACTCCCTACTTAGCAAGTGAGGTTCACTTTAGGGTGACCCCCTCAGTCAGGGCATGCTAAGTACAGTTCTGCAGCTCATACAATAAGGATAACATTCCTTTACCCTGGTGCAAGTTTACCCCAAAACTAGTCAAAATTGATGACTCTGTCCACTGAACACCTAGGCAGAGTAGGTCTGTCTTTTCCCCAGTTCATCACTAGATCTCAGGGGAGATCTCATTCAGACTCTGGTCACATATATTCATAGCTAGATATTTAACTACTTCTGTGCATTTGCAAGTCAGGCACATAGGCATCTAATTACTAAGTCTTGCCTCTGCAATTGATAGTGGGCTCAAACCTGCAAAATCTATTATTTGCGGGCATACACTGCTTTCAAAAATGGATACTGGGTTAAGGACTGGTTCACATTCTCTTGCTATGATTCTACATTCAGTGAGGCAATTTTTACCCTCAACTGCCCATATGCAACTCCCTTTGACCTTAGCAGGAGATGTGAATGTGAGGGAAGAATTTAGCCCACAATCTTTCATACCCAGTTTAAACATCCTTAAAAGGTAGTAATAATATGGATTGTGTCATTCTCTAGACAAATTTTAGGTACTGGGTTGAACTCTGCTTCCTCCTGCTACCAGTCACCATGTTGTTTTTGCAGAGGTGAGTACTCTGTGCTCTAAAGACTTTTAATGCTGTCTTTTTCTGCTTTGTTTTATGACACCTTATGTCCTCCAGTCTGCTTCTCCAGTGAAAGCAGGTTTACCACTTAATGACTGTATGCCTCACCAATACTAATTCCTCACTAATCAGACACTGTATGAGCTTCACATTCCTCAATACTTATTTTTTTAATGTTTCTAAGTTTGAAATACTGTAGAAATTAAAGATAGCCAGTCTAGTTTTAGAACAGATCCTTGTATCCGTGAAGCAGTCTTTTGTTTGGTTGGAGAAGTGCTTTCCTCTTGCCAAATTAATCAGAGGTAAATGTGTTGGTTTAACCAGTTACTTCCCATTAATTGGCTTTTAGCTAGTCATGTCTTACACTTCAAAAATTAGTTTTTACCAATGGAATTTCTTCTGCTGTTTATGCTCCCCATCCTGGATAATTCAATTAGGCTCAGTTGGTGCAGCTGGACCCTGAAACCCTAACTCCAATTTAAGAACCGCTGCCAAATCACCATAATAATTGAAGCCACTTAAAACAGCAATCTGTAAACCAGCATGGTGGCTCTGAAGATTATCACTCCAGTCTGTTAGACAATCTGTTCAGGAAGACTTTGGTTTAAGTCCTGGAACCATTCATTTGTCTGCACTTTGCTCTTGATTTTAAGCCACAATTTCCTGACCGTTGACGCAGAGGGGAATGGGAAGGAAGTGGGAAGGGCAGTTGTAAATGCATCAGCTGAACTAAAATCAGAAACTTCTCCTAACAATAAAATATTCTATATATGATTTTTTAAATGTCAGAGAGTCTCATTCTGCTGAAAACTGTCATCTTGTTCTGCTGCACATATTTTATATTGAAGTGGATAACAGGATTTTTTGTTTAATTTATACTTAGAGTCCTCAAACCAAGGGCTATGAGGTAGGCATTATCCCTATTGTTCATATAAAGTGTCTTGCCCCAGGTCATAGCCAGTGGCTAACCCAGCCATCTCTCTCTATAATACCAGTGGGTAGAACCCAGCCATTCTCTCTTTGCACCAGTTGCTCAAACAGCCTCTTTCATATGTTTATCAAGTGAGAGAATGGGCTTGTGAATTTTAAAGGCTTGGTAATGAGGTCTGAAATATACCAGCTTCTGAAAGCAGGTCCTCGGATGCAAGGTTCATTGGAATGAAAGGACTCTGGGAAAGTTACAGTCATGCAAGTTACTTGCCCAGCTGTGAGACTAGGAGCCAGCCAGCCTTAGCCCAATATTAGATGGCTGATGAGATGAAGTGGCCAAGGAAAGTGGTGATTCAGCCCAACTACTGGGCAGCTTCTGTCAGCTGGGCTTCTATAGAGTCCAGGCTGCAAAGTGTCTCTCCCTTCGCAGTAACCCCTACTGGGTGCAGGGCCAGGATTTACATCTTATGTGCCCCTAGCATCTTCAGTGTCCCCCTGACTACAGCTGATCTTCATGTTGCACACAGTTTTAGAGAGGTGAGGCACCCCTAGAACACTGGTGCCCCTAGGCATGTGCTACTGTGCCTAATTGGAAATCCGGCTCGGACTGGGTGGCAATGCAAGCGCTGAGAATCTTCCTCTAGGCACAGATCTTCCACTGGCACAAGTATGTGCAGATAGGAAACTCCTGCACCAACAGGATTACTAAATGGACTCCTGCAACAGCTTAGTGAAGTGCAATATCATTATCTACTTTCCTTGTGTCATAGAGCAGCCCTGCTGGAACTGCGGCACAGCATAGCATGACAAGCATGGCACATGCACCCTGCTTCAGTTTCCTCTTTCATGTAACCAGTAACTTCATTTCAGGCTCTTCTCTCTCTATAATACCTTTCCTTGAGGATGGCTTATTATTAAAACCTTGTGCGAAATGGTCCCATAACGAAAATCCCAATATAAAATCCATTCATTGTCCTTGGTGAAAAGAGTCATTAAGATCTCCTGACATCTCATACCATGATGCCCCACCCTCCAGCAACTTCCACCATGCCCAGACTCTGTCAGTCCTCTTCTGTCCCTGGACAGTCACCCAAGCCCTTCCAACTGGAGTGCAACCCTACTGTTCTCAGCAGAAACCCCTACAGCCTTTCTGCTGGGAGATCATCATTACCTGGGGAGCATCTCTCCCTCCCTCCCCCTTCTCTTTCATGGTTCCTCTGGGTCCAGTTCTCCAGCCCTGGAAATATCAGTGGGTAAATCCCTCTGTTGTTCTCTGACCTTCAGGCCTCTCTAGCCCTTGGCTCCAGCTCTCTGCCTTAGAGACAGCAAACAATTTCATCTGCTGCTCCTTGGCCTTCAGCCTTCTCCAGCCCTCGCTCTCTGGCTTGAAGACACCAGCCAGCAAACTCATTTTGCTGCTCTTCTGCCTTCAGCCTTTTCCCAGGATCCACAGTCTTCTGATTCTGGGAACTCTCACTTCCTTCCTTTCTGCTGACTGATCCAGGTCCTGACTCACCAAAGGCACGGTCTCTCTTCCCCTGGGTCCCAAGTGCCCTCTTTTAAACCCAATTAATTGGCCAAATTGGTATGTACGGAGTGTGATAAGGCACACGTTCACTGGCCCTGCTACCTCTTAAAGAGCCAGTGTCACCCTGCATTACCTTGGTTTTGAGATATCCTGCATCAGATGAAGAGTAGAGAACAGCAGCTTGAGGGCAGGTAGTGAAAAAAGAAGGCAGAAAAGACAGGCTAAGACACTAAGAATTTCTAGTAACCTCTACCAAGACTGGGTTACAGGCCAAGAGAACTCTCCTCTCTGCCTCCATGAAAGCTTCAAAATTCTGCCCTAAGGTAATATTCAGGGTAATAAACTGCTTGATCAATGCTGACTGTCCACAGCTCCCAGCAGAACTCAGCAACAAGTGCTGTGAAGAATTATCCTATTTGGCTTTAAATATCACCCACCTGCGTGAAGCTTTCTCAGTCCACATAGATCTTTAACTCTGATGCTGACCAGTGGACAGCCCTCCATCATTCCTTGAGTTCAGCCCATTCATACCACAGTTTGGACACCCTGAAGGAGACTCATCTCAACACCCAATATGTATGTGACTCTGATCCCTGCCCTTCCTGGCTGATGAAGGAGGGTCACAAACAACAGGACCACCTATCGATGGAAATAGAAAATACCTCTTTCAGTGAAGGAATCTTCCTTTCCAAATATACAGCAGTCCAATTAATCCTGAAGAAGCACACCCTGGATAGATGAGACCTGGCTAACTCCTGCCCAGTATCAAACCTCCCATTCCTGAGGTTTCCATTCCATTCATAGAGGTGCTCACAAAGGGTCATCTTCAAATTCATGTGACACTTTTTGAGGTTACCCAAGGTGTCCAGGGTGAATCATTACCCCTTGCTTAAAGCAGAAGGGATCCCTGTTGATGCCCACTACAGGAAACTCTCCCCAGCCACAGGCTGCTGGCAACACAGGGGCTCCATTCTGGGCTCTGTAAGTCCCACTCTTTCCCTCTGCAGGCTAACAATTTACATGCCCTACTTTGTTATACTAGAGTGCCCAGTCCCTTATCTTCTGGTCACTCGCAATATACACCAATCTGCTGCTTGTGTGGAAGCAGTATACCCCAATTTACTAGCTTTACCTCTATTCAACACTCACTCTAGCACAAGGCACTTAGATGTGTTTGTAGTAAAACAAAATTGAAGTTTATTTAACAGAGCTTGAAATAAAGATTCAAATAAAAAGCAAGTATAAGGGATTGGAAACAAGGTTACAAGTGAAACAAAAACATAAAATGCAATCTATAGCCTTTAATATATGGAGATATACCTATCTCATAGAACTGGAAGGTCACTGAGTCCATCCCCCTACCTTTACTAGCAGGACCAAGTGCTGATTTTGCCCCAGATCCCTAAGGGGCCCCCTCAAGGATTGAACTCACAACCCTGGGTTTAGCAGGCCAATGCTCAAACCACTGAGCAATCCCTCCCCCTCTTTACTTTTTAACAATTTATTTTCCTGTCTAATAAGGTATTTCTCACCCAATGATCAGTTCTTACAATGCTTGTCTAGTTCAGAAAGCTGGAATCCACCTTTTATTAGAAACCCCTGCTGTCAGAGTTTCTCCTCTGTAAAGGATAACAACTTGTGACATTTCTTCTGCTCTTATATGGTTACAGGCAGGGTTTAAATTTGCAGAGACTATTTCCTAGAGTTCACCCCCTCCCCCGTTTGAGGCTCTGGGCTTCAGCTTCAGTGCAGAGTATCTCAGGGTTTCAGCCCCGTGTGGAGCACCATGGCTTGGGGTTTCAGATGACTGTGGATAAACTTAAGCCCTGGTTACAGGTCTCTTAGCCCAGAAGGTCCCCACTGAGAGAGAGCTCCCCGGGAATTCATTTGTAAATGCTCAAATCTTCACCTGCACCAGACAGTAAACAACTAGTTTGACAAAGCATGACAATCAACTAGTTCTTAGCTTTTGGCAGAAGCCATACTTGACCTTCTTCAATGAAATATTGAGAAGATGGTCAAACACACAGGTAATATACTTGCCAGGGTACTTCCTGGGCATGTCTGTGTCACACCCACCAAAGGCAGTATCTTTGACACTACACATTCTAGATTCAATCCAAGACATGGAAAGGAAACAGCATTAGTGGCACTGATGGGTGCTCTGCTGGTAATGGATGGAAGGCAGACATCTGTTCTTATCTTCCTGGACCTCTCTGCATCCATGTGAAACTGCTACCCATCTGAAGGGAATGGGTCACAGGGAATGCACTGGAATGGGTCTGAGTCCTTCCTGACAGGATGTAACCAAAGGGTGATAGTGGGGAAATTGTACCTCCATCAGAAAGAACATCACTTGCAGATTTTCACAAAGATCAATTCACTCTTATTCAGCATTTCCATGCATCCACCAGGAGAACTAGTAATATATCCTGGGTTCAAATTCCAGTAGCTTACTGATATCCCTACAGCTCTGAGATAAAACTGCATCAATCACTCTGCTCTTCAGGCACAGCAAATCTAATCTAACAGCAAAGATTGCTTGTGCAGGAGACAGAGATTTCTTAGAAGACGGTCCAAGTCTGTGGAACGAACTCATGCAGGATCTAAAAACCACCAAACACCTCAACGCTTTCTCTTTTAAGTACAAGACCCACTTCTTCAACCTGTTTCAATAAGAGGCTTATAGCACCACAGACATTAACAAACAGAAAACAAAACATTACCAAAAGTCCAGATGGAGTTTTTCCCCTGGGGAAAAATGGGAAGAATTGCATGTGGCAAGGATTCTTGTTGCGTATCGCACTCCTGGAAGGCTCTCAGATACTAGGGTGATGGGCACAGAATGAGAACCTCTATAAAATCAAAATGAATATTTTGGAAGTAGTCACTTCACTCCACAGTGTAAAATAGATAAGGATGATGTCTTTTCAGTGGTGAATGTAAAAGCCTCGACAAATTAAAATGCACTGGCCATGAATACAGTATACGTAATATAGTCCTTCATTATTGCCTGGGATGGGTGAACAGTGTAACACCCCTTTGCCCATGGTACTTCTCTCAAAGGCCAAAGTTCTGGGTGTGAGAGAAGAAGCAATAGCATGAGTTTTTCCTTAAAACAGGAAGAAGATGAAAGGGATGAGAGCAGTGGGAGCTTCATGGATCATGGCAGAGTCCCTGGGTGGGGTGAGAGAGAAGGAGGAGGAGGAAGGGAAAAAAAAGAAGCTAGCATCCCTGAGCTGACTTTCACACAGCTTCTAAAAATGTGCCTGATCAGCCCTGCCTGACTTTTGAAAATGGCAAAGGAACTATACAGTTATCAAATTCCAGCCCACTTATCCTTTCCTTTTGGTTACTAGTGCACCCAGAAAGAAAAAGTAAAAGCCTTCCCACTGCAGCAGGCTAGGCTGGGATTTTAAGGCTGAAATGCCAGAGGGATTACATTGAGAAGTGTTTTGTTTTTTTAATTTAAATATTAAAACATTTCATTAAGTGGGTTGCCTACAAACACTATGTCCTGTGGCTTTTTTTTTTATTGAATACCATTGTGTTTCCTTTAGGTAAGCAGCAAAAATGGAGCATTTAGCTATCAAATGCATAGACTAAGGACGAAAACACTGTTAATGACAATGTGAAAGAGACATTTTGCCCCCATCTGAAATATACACTACATGGCAGCTGCTTTAATGAAAAACCAAGCCCAGTAGCACTTCTCAGGCCCAATAGCAGATTCTCAAGGCATATGGGGCAGATGTGAGCTAAAATAAGAACAGTTTGAAAGAAGACAGATACATGTTTTTTAGCATTGAGGTAAACAGTCAGTTGTTGCATCTGCCCTATGGCAACCTTCCCTTAATGACACTGGATACCTGCCAGTTTCTAATAATCCTTACACCAATAACTTTAAATAGCTGCTTCCTTCAAACTATTGTCTTATTCCTTGCTCAGTAACTTCTCCAAGTGGACTATCTCATCAGAATGACATAATTCTGATAATGCAGCACACAGCAACATGGCAGTCGCCATGGGGGCCCCAGTAAGATATTCTCTTCTGAAAGGTGTAAAATATATTTGTAAATGTCACTGTGACTTTGCATGTCCCTGGTACTAGAAGGTCCTTATCCATGCATGCTGGAAGAAAGACAGGAGACCCTGGATGTGGTTTATTCACACAACTTCATTCACCTATTATATCTGAGAGTATCCAGCAACAAACTGTACAGTGTAGGACAGAGGGGGTCGGCTCCCAATGGTTTCAGTCATAGAAACCCTAGGCCCCTTTTTCAGCTCCATGAAAGAGGGACAGAGAAAGGAGAAAGGTCAGCTCCCTGCTGATTGGACATAGGAGCCCCAAGCTCCCCTTAGTCAGCTCCCTGAAGGGATAATTTCCTTCAAATCCTTTTCCAATCCATTTTATCCTATAACCATGTCTCCTCCATTCTGAGTATCTGAATTGGACATCCATCACAAGCTCCATTTATAAAACTGAAAACTGCAACATTATTACCTACCCACCCACTACTTCCACCTGGTTCCAGACAAGCTGTGGGGAAGGCGAAAACCCTTGCCTTGGCCAAACTGATAGTAAGAGAGAAATTCCTTCCCAGGCCCCCAAGGAAGAGGGCAACTAGCATTATGCCGCAGTGGGTCAAAAGGGAACCTGATCCTTTTGCTAAGTTCATGGGTACTGACAGCCTGATCCTGGTAAACAAGGCCTCTCCATGGCTTTGTTGGGTGTCAATACCACCCCACTCATCCAGTCAGAAGAAAGGGCAATGCACTGTCCTTGTTCTGACCTGGCCCTGATTGCTTCCTGATCATCCCTGGAAACTTTCCCCTTTCTCCCCACCGGCTGTAAGGTAGCCCTTAAAGGGGTAACACCCCTTTTCTTCCTGATAGCTGGACAAAGACCCACTCACATAAAGTTTGTAGTGGTCACATTTTCACCCAGTGATAATTTATGTATTTCATTTTAATAAAGGAAGAAATGAGCTTTTGGAAATAAAGTAAGCACAAAGGAAAAAATGATCATATTATACATATAGAGAGAGTACTACGATAAAAATGTGACATGGTATACGATCACTATTATATTATTTGTATTTCAGTAGTACATAGATGCTTCAACCATCCCACCAAGATCAGGGCTTCACTGTGTTAGGTACTATGCATACAAATAGTAAGAGGCAGTCCCTGCACTGAAAAGCTTACAACTTATCTAGATAAGAGTGGAAGGGGAAACAGAGGCAAAAAAGGTGAGATGACTTGCTCAAGGTCATGCAGCAAATCAGTGGCATAGCCATGAATAGAAGCAGGTCTTTTGACTCCCAGTCCAAAGACCTATCCAGGGAACCACACTTCTCTAAATAAACCTTTTATCAGCATATGTGTAGTTTGGGTGCATTCCTCACCAGGGACATAACCTTGAATAATATTCAGATCATTCCAAATGGGTGGCTTCTATACCACAGTCTTCTATGAAGATTTCTATGTGTGTCATTTCACTCCATATTCTATATGAACATATGTTTATGATATGAATATGACATAACTGAGATATACTTTATGCAAGATGGGTATCATTGGAAAGGCTATGATTTACTGAATCTGATTATCCAATCTGTATGCATGTATCATTTCTGTATCTAAGTTAGAAATATGGACTATGTAACAATTACAACTGGGTGTGTATTAGGAAGAGACCCACCAGATGACAGGCCATCAAATTTGATGAGCCATCGGGAAGGAAGAACAAAACCAGGAAGATACTAATCTCTCTCCCTCTGGGGAGGCATCCGGTGATGTAACTGTGACACTACTAGGTCAGGTGGTCTTGTCACCTGATACTAAATGTTACCTAGGACTTCTTGTAACTTTCCACCTGGAAGAGAAGTGGGGTCAAGTTTGGGAAACAAAGGATTCCTGCCTTATGTAAATCCTATTTAAGGGTGAGGAGGAAGGCAAACTTGACTCCTCCTCTCCATGGCCTGTCTGCCCAAGAAGAAAGACTGCTAAAGTCACTTGAAGGGAAGATGGTGGGGGTAGGGAGGAGTCCAGACTGAGACAAGGGACCAGTCTGAAAAGGAATATAACTGGAACTCTGAACCACAGAAACTTTGCAACCCACCTAAAATAACATTTAGGGTAAGAAATTACATTTTGTATAACTGTTTCTTAAGTATATTGAGCTTAGCTTGCATACTTTGTTTTATTTGCGCAGTAATCTGCTTTGTTCTGTTAACTCTTATATTCACTTAAAATTCACCTTTTGTAGTTAGTAAACTTATTTCTTGGCTATAATATAACCCAGTTTATGTAATTTCTAACTGGGGAGGGGGGCAAGAAGTTGTGCATATCTCCCTCCACTTTGTGGGAAGGGGCAAATTTCATAGAACCTTTTGTGTCCCTTAAAGGGAGTGGGCAACACAGTGTTGGGGGCAAGCCTTAAGGCTGAATCTTTCCAGAGAGGATCTCTGTCTCTCTGTGCAGCTGGGTGTGGCCCTGCCTGTGTGTTTGGCTGGAAAAGGCTTGTGAGTCTAAGGCTATGTCTTCACTACCTGCCTGAATCGGCGGGTAGAAATCGATCTCTCGGGGATCGAATTATCGCGTCTCGTTGGGACGCGACAATCGATCCCCGAATCGACGCTTGTACTCCACCAGCGCAGGTAGGAGTAAGCGCCGTCGACGGGGGAGCCACGGAGGTCGATTTGCCGCCGTCCTCACAGCGGGGTAAGTTGGCTCGGATACATCGAATTTAGCTATGCGAATAGCGTAGCTGAATTTGAGTATCTTAAATCGACTCCCCCCCCCCCCCAATGAAGACGTAGCCTAAGCCAGCAAAGCCAGGTAAAGGGGATGCAGGCTGACAGAAGAGGCTGTCTCAGTGGCATCTCAGCACATCAGGTGACACCCCAAAGGGCCCAAACCCATCACACTATGTATGCTAAATATTTTACAGTGTTGTTGTAGCCATGTTGATCCCAGGATATGAGAGAGAGAAAAGGTGAGTGAGGTAATATATTTTATTGGACAAACATTTGTTGGTGGAAGAGACAAGCTTTAGAGTTTCACTGACCTGAAGAAGAGTTCGGGGAAGGTTGAAAGCTTGCCCCTTCCACCTACAGAAGTTGGTCCAATAGAATATATTACCTCACCCACCTTGTCTGTCTCTCAAAAACTTTACAAAAAAACAATCCTAGAAAAGTTTTAGAACATGATCCTCCACTGTGTGCCACCAGTTTTACACCCTTGCAATTCCACTGAAATCAGTGCAGTTACTTCAGTGTAAAGCCAATACAGAGAGTGAAGAATCAGGTTCTTTGAGTTTCGTTGGTCCTATTATTTATATTCCTCTATTTGCGAAACCAATACATGGACCTAAATAGCTTTTCAGCAAAGACTATTATTGCGATTTTTGTATTTCATAAACTAGAATCAAATGCCTTATTCCATTGGATTTCTGGCTGTTTCATAGAATAAAGTTCCTATTTCTAGTCATAATATGTCATGAGATTTCAAACCAGTCATTGGTCCAGAACTGGGTATCATCCATTGTGAACTTTGAAGAATATAATGTTAGTATTGTTTATTTATCTGTGGGTGGAAATTCCAAACTTGGGGGAGAAAATAGGAAATGTTTCTCTGGCAAGTTTTTTCCCCCTTCCTCCCAACCCCAAAATAAATAAAGGTGACTGAAGTTGCTCAGGAGGTTGGAATGTAAGAAGTAGGCCCAAAGGAGATAGGCAGAGAGAAAGAGAGGTGCTCAAGGGTAGGTGATTAATGCTCTTTATTGCATACCTTTTGTGGGACAGATAGTATGAATATGAAGAACATTAACCAAAGTTAAAGTGAATGTTACTTGGGGAATATTGTCACCATTACTGCTAGGGAACAAGGCTTTGTGTGACAAAACTGGCTAACTTCCAGCCCATAGTACAGCCCAAGAAATCACTTCATAACTCTAGTGAACCTTTTATGTATACTTTTGTCCATACAGTGTCTTACAGACAGCTTTACTATCTATTTTACAGATGGGAAAACTGAGGCACAGAGGCCTTTAGTGATTTGCTCAAGAGCAGAGAAAATCAGTTTCAGAGCTAGAATCATGTTAATCTCTTTATTCCTGGAATGGTTTTTGCAAAATTTTCCCATCCTCCATCACCTGCTAACCTCTACTATGATACCTGCTTTTCTACCTTCACAGGCTGCTGTCAGTTCACCTTGCCCACCCAATCCCATGGTGAAAAAGAATGTTATCTCATTATGCCAGGAAGATTCAAGGTGTCCTCCAGATTCCAGCTCACCATCAATATAAACAAGAGATCTGCATTCCCGGTTTGGTATTGCAGCTTTGAATTAGTACTTCCAGAGGGTCATCATAGAGGTGCTGTTTGGTGCTAACTGGTATTTCTGCAGCCCTTACTCAGGCTAGGTATCATATAGTCACATGAGTAGTCCCATTGAGTTTGGGATCTCTGTATTTTGAGATTTGATCAGTAAGGTAGAAAGAGTCATTTTCTTTGCTGAAAGTATGGGGGTGTTTCCTGTGTTTCCATGGGGAAGGAGTTGCTATTCAGGGATACTGAATACAGATTAGAGAGTTTTTATTCTGCGTAGTATTTTGCTCTGTAATTGGTTTGGGCAAATAAACTTCTTTGGGGTAACAAGAGGGGTAAGGGTACCTAATGACTAATAGCTAGTTTGATAGCATAAGTGGCTACCCAGACAGGCTGGATATTTTGCTCCTGATTTATCCCTTAGTTAAAGACAGTATAGAAGAACCATCTCAGAGCATTTTTAGGTTTAACACAGCAGGGATTTGGAAGATATTTTTCCCAAAGAAGTGAAAACATAACACTTAGCAATACTGTTGGGTGAGGATATCTGCTGTGATAAGTGGATTGGGGGCTTCAAGCACACTAAATCCTAAAATGACACAGTGTGTTTAAAATGTCTATAATTCAATACAAACTCAAGAAAGTGTTAGATTCTAAATGCCTTCCTTAGATGGGTCACTGGCTCTGTTGTAAACTTATTGTCAGTTTGGTAAATTCAAAATAACCACCTGTCTAACACAAGGTTGACTTCGTGCAATAATAATAGTAATAAATGTACAAAAACGTAGCTTTTAGATTAATTTTAAATGATCTTTCAGACATTTTCATATTCAAAAGCAAAATATAATTTTCAAAGAACGCTAAGCATTTGACGTAAACTATGAAAGACAAAGTGAACATGTGTTAGGAGCATCTCCTGAAAATACATTTAATGTCAGTAGGCTAGACTACCCCTACAGAGCAGTTATTTGGTGCCAATACAAACATCTTTGCAAATCTAGAAGGAAACTAAGACAGCAGTTACTGCCCTGATAGCAGTGTTCATTTTCACAATTCATTACAGGCCTCCATTTTTCAACGTAATTAAGTTGTAGAATTTCCCCTTGACTACAGCAAGTGCTGCAGAATCCAGGATGCCCTACTGTCGGATATATGGGGTCTTGCCCATGTTAGACATGCCATGACACATAATGTGCACAATTCACCACTAGTGTGACTCCATTTAAGTGAGTTGAGATATATCTCAGACAGCAAGGTGATGGGATCATGTGAAAAATAATAGATAGCGTGAGTGGTGTGTTATATCCTATGTTGTTATATCAGACCTATGTTGGCACTGTGTGTGGTATTGAGATCTTGGTATTGAGAACTGTACCTTGTAGCGGTTTAGCTTCCCAGAAAGGAAGTCTGGGGCACGTCAGGAGCCATGCTCTGTGATGAACAGGCAGTTGAGGAACTGAAAAAAAAGAGAATCTCTTTCAAGCACCTTGGGCCCAGAGAGATTACTGACCATTTCAGCCATCTGAAGCTACACCACTTCCTTCTGGAGCTCCCCTGCACACTGGGAGGTCACGCCTCATCCTACTGCAATATGGGAGCAATATGGGCAAGGGAAGAGGAGAAAAAGGACCAACACATGAACCCACACACTCCCTCCCATACCTACTTCTTTGGAGAGAGAAGTTCTGTACAGCTCCAAGTGCAGTGACTGCAATGTGACAGTACCTTGTACAGGGTGTTGAGGCTGGAGCCCTAACATGACAGGTGCAAATAGACACAGAAATCTAGAAGCGTGCTAATAATGGACCCGAAGAACAACAAAAGAACCTCACGCTATAGGAAATGTTTGCCGTAGCCTTCATGGTGTATGCCTGCTTACATCCTTGTCCTACGTCTTAAATCATCATGGTGCATCCACAAGCATGGATGACTGACAGTGAAAATGTCATTGTCATTTATGCTATTGCATTTGTGACTGCAGCTGTAAATGCTTATCTGAGGGCCACTTCTGTTAAATAGCTTGATGAAGATCTTTCACTGGAGCTTTCAAACTGCTTCTGAGTTAACTTTCTTAAAGACACAAGCTTTCTGCAGTTATAGAATTTGTATTATTCCATGCTAATTGTGGGTAAACAGTGGCACCTAGTGGCCAGGTAGATGTATTATATAAATTATTGACATTCCCTAGGGAATTCTTTGTGGATTTTGTTGTCCTGGTTGTTGTTTAAAGCAACAAAGTCTTAGTGAGTTTAGTCCTCATTATCTCAAAAGTCCTCTTGCTCCTAATTCTGTCATCATAGTGTTAATTATGACTAAGCTTATTGTGCTGTACATATTGTATTAGCTTTTTGTTATTACAGTATTTGGTTATCTTATTTGTTCCTAAATACTGCCAGCTCCCAGGAGATAAGTATTATCAAAAGAATATTGCCTCTCCAAGTAAATTTCTCAGTTATAAAATAACACTCCAATATACAGTAAAGAGCGCCAATGCAATGTTGTTCCGAGCAAAACTCTTTGTAAGATAACCAGAGCAACAAAAATTCTGCCTTTGTTTGGAAACTATATCTGAACCATTTATATTCCATTTTGTGTATATGTGTGTGTCTGCAGAAGTATAGCATGACATGTTAACACTGTCTGTGCTAGTAGGCTATAGTATGTGAGCACATATAAATAATGACAGAGCACTTGTTTGTAATATGAGTGACAGATGCTCATGATACAGGGTGCTCATGGAAGGCCATCTCCTCACCACCTCAGCAGGGCTATGGAGGAGATACTTTTAGTGGAGCACACATGCAAGACAGTCTATGAACAGCTATGGAAGATGCTGTTTGGAAAGAGGCCGCAAGGGAAGGTCAAAGGCCAGGCTACAGTTGCTCAAATCTAATGAACATGGACATGGTGTTGAGAGACTTCCACTGCAAATTTCTGGGAATTATGCAGCTGAAGTGAATTTCACCCTCAGAAATTAATGGGATTTTGATTCTTAGTCATTATCCTAACTGTGCTTGATGAAGAAATTATTAATGGATATTTTCTATCTTCTTTTTAGTTTTAGGTATAAGTGCTATAAAGACTTAGGAAAAGAAGTCTTAACAGTAACAATCCCTTTGTTCAGTTCCACAGGACTCAAACTAATTTATTTGAAAATCTACTGTAGCATGTGGTTATATAAAGCTCAGATACTACCAGAGCAGAGTTTGCTATCAGGTCATTGATTTATGAAATAGAGTAACAAAACAAATATTCCATAAGCATCTGAAATCAAAAGGGAGAAACAGGTAGCAATTCATTCAATGAAAAAGTTTTTGTCTAAGAGACAAAGAATGGGGTGCAAGACAGAAAATGTGTTCCCAACAAGCTTTGGGATAAATACCCAAGCGTCTAAGAAGACATTCCTGAGAAAGAATAAAGCTTTATTTGTTTTGTTTCTTCTTTGACATACAAAGTCATCACCTTTGTATCAGAGCAGCTACCATCAAAAACCCCCCAACTTAAATGTGTTAGGTGAATGCAGTTTTTATGGACTTGTCTCTTAGAAGTAGTGAGAATGGACTCCATTGCTGTATCTCCTCTTATTCAACATCTAAAGGGGAACAAAGACATCATGCTCAATTGATCAGCAACTGTGGCCTGGGCACAAGATTTTCAGATGGATTTTCAAAGGGTAGGTTCTCAACTCTTTAAAAATGTCCAAATTTGGCACCCAAATGAGACCAAAATCATGACTTGCTTTTTAAAACTTTGGCCTTTATTTTTGTTGTATCATATTCTAAGACCCACTATCTTGCTGGCACACCCTGGGAGAGAGAAGGAGCAGTAAGGGGTGAGTGGAAGGTCTGAGGGACAGACATTATGCAGGTGGAGATCAGAGGCCCTGCTCCAGTCTAACACCACTGAAGAGGTCCAGAAATAGTGCTGACTGTGGGACCATCACCCTGTCCTAGCTCTCATCATCTGCCAGTGGAGCTATCTGGCAGAGAGGTGACGGGAGTGCATGCTACTCCTTTTCAAAAAGTAACAAAGCCACCAGGGCCGGCTCTAACTTTTTTGCTGCCCCAGGCAAAAAAGAAGAGCGCCGCCCCGCCATACCCCCCCCCGCGAGCGCCACCGAAATCCCCGCCCCCCCAGCACCATGCCACCCGAAGCCCCGCCCACTCCAAGCACGACGACGCCCGAAGCCCCCGCCCCCCTCCGAGCACCGCGCCACCCGAAGCCCCACCCCCGAGCACCGCCCGAAGCCCCACCCCGCCTCCAAGCACCACGCCGCCCGATGCCCCCGCCCCCCCCTCCGAGCACCGTGCCGCCAAATCCAAAAAATAAATAAATAAAAAATCGAGCGCCGCCCTGCCCCAAGGTGCCGCCCCAAGCACGTGCTTGGTCGGCTGGTGCCTGGAGCTGGCCCTGAAAGCCACTATTTCAGTATATGCTCCCCTTGCTGCCACAGAGGGAATTCTGACTAAGCCAGTCACAGTTCCTTGTAAGGTTTTCACTGTAGCATGAACAATTTGTTAAAGTCACAGTCTGGCCCTTTAAGAATTCAACAGCTGCACTGGACAGTAAAACATCCACAACAATGTTTTTGTGATTACATATCCTGTGTGAACAAACTGGAAATAATTGAAAACAGTTATTATAGCTATTAAAATTGTGAACTCCTTTCCTTGGGTTAAACAAATCTTAACTGGGGTAAGAACTCAAGGAGAAAACGTTTTTACTTCCTTCAATGTGTTTGTATTTAACATAATCATATAAACAGAAACAAAAATAACCAATGCCATTTTTATCCTGACGGGAGCTAGACAGACATCTTGTGGATTTGCTGCATTTTCATACATCACTTTTTTATGAAGAATCAGGTTCATAAGTTTTAATAAGATTATCTGCACTACATTTTACATTGTACTAACATGATTAGTTCCACTGGCCACCAAACTTCCAACAAATGAATGGTGCAGATAGATGGTAGGTATATTTATAAAAGTAATGTAGGAAGAGGAAAGAAAGAACCATCTTTGATATCTCAAGAATGTGTTAGGTTCAGGGCCGGCTCCAGGCACCAGCCGACCAAGCACGTGCTTGGGCTGCACCTTGGGGCAGGGCGGCGCTTGATTTTTTATTTTTTTTATTTTTTTTTGATTCGGCGGCGCGGCGCTCGGAGGGGGGGCGGAGGCTTCGGGGGGCATGGTGCTTGGAAGGGGGCGGGGCTTCGGGGGGGGGGGGGGGGGGGGGGGGGGGGGGTGCAGGGGCGGTGGGGGGGGGGGGGGTACGGTGGGGCGGCACTCTTCTTTTTTGCCTGGGGCGGGAAAAAAGTTAGAGCCGGCCCTGGTTAGGTTTAATCTAGAATCAGAACTCAAGTGCAAGTCTTAACTAATGTCTTTAGCTTGATAAATGCCAAATTACCTTTCTGAGTAATAACAATGCTAACAGGGATAGAAAACTAGCTAATTAGCTGTGTGAGAGAGAAGGTCCATAGGACAAGCAAGGTAAATACCTTAATCTCTCTTCTCTTATGCTTTGTGTATCTTGGATTTGCACAAAGAATGGGTAGCAACATCTTAATTCAAATTTTAGAAATTTGACATTTGTGTGTCAGATTATTGGAGGGTTTATATCACAATAAATGTTTTGCCAGGTAAATGAAAGAGGTTCAATTTATTAAAACCATTAAGAAACCAGAAAAGCTCTTGTGTCATACAAGCTACAACTATTCACCTTTTGTGGTCATCTTAGCAAAATTGACTGTATATAGTAAGAAGTCATACAAAGCAGTTAAAAGTCATGCAGATCCTCATCTGGTAGTCATTGAAGTAAATGAAACTATGCCAATTTACATCACCTGGGAATATGGTCCCTAGTCTCCCTCCCATCAATAAGAGCCTAGTCCTGCAGTTCGTAGTAAGACACAACTCTATTGACCTCAATTTGACAGAAGATAATTTCCCATAAAGTCACTGTCAGGAAAAAAACCCACAAGATATTCAAGTGGAACTTGATTTTGCTAGTATCTTTTAAGTCCTGCATCTTGTCTTCATTCAAGTTGTTCCATTGACTCAAACTACTCTCCTGAGTTAGGGCTGCTGGATCAGGCTTTTAATCTACAGTGCCTGACTTTATACATGTTAAATGACCAAGCCTATTGCACTCAGAAAGTGCTTATATTTAAAATGCATTATTAATTTAATCTCCAGAAGCAGAATTTGCTGAATGTATTGCAGTCTGCAAAGGTGATTTGTTTGGATGTCCAACTGTTACAGACCCATTTAATATTACTCTTTCCTATCACTACTAAAATCACTGTAAAGCATGTGCATATTCATTTGAAAAAAGGCATACAAAAGCAGGGGACAATTTTTATAGTGGGGGTGCTGATGATGGACACTATGGAACCCATGTATTTGGTGTTTGTTATTACTACTTCAAATAAGCAGCTGCACCCCAACCACCACTGTGCAAAAGCTATTGTAAAATGCATTTTTCACACTGTAAACCACTTTCAGAGAGCATAGCACTAGTCTAGTGCATCAAGACACACATCCTTACAATTATTGCTTATAAAGTATCATACCTATGTTCGTTACTGATTTACATTCTTTCTAATTGCTTTTGAACTTGAACTGTTTCTAATTTTTGTCTTATGCTTATGATGTGGAAGATGTAAGATAAAAAATAATTCACATCATCAAATAAATTAGAAATAATCCAAATGAATATGATTTTTAAAAAGTCCTTAGTACAGTACATTCTTTTTAAACTGGAAGTATTTTAAAATTAAATTGCTTACATGTATATGAAGCGTATAGACAAGAATGTAAAAACTGTGGCTTACCTCTCGATCTGGGAACTTAACCTAGTTCTTACTCATTGTTTCTTGAATGTACCTTAGAGCAGAGGTTCTCAAACTGTGGTACGCGAGCTCCATTCAGATGGTCTGTGGATAGTTCCCTCTAAGGTGCACACCTGGGCAGCCGCACATGAGAGAATGAAGGGCCACCCACCTAATTAGTGGAGGCTCACAGCGTGGCTCCATTAATTAGGTGCCTGGATCCTGGAGAGGACACACATGTAAGGTGAGGTGGTGGCCTTGGGATGGAATAGGGAGTAGGTGGGAGGGGGCAGTGGGGTGAGAAGAGGGGGTTGGAGGAATTTGGGACGTGCAGGGCTGCAGCGCCAAGAGAATGAGGCCAAGTATCAGGAGGTAGCCGTGTTAGTCTGTATCTACAAAAACAACAAGGAGTCTGGTGGCACCTTAAAGACTAACAGATTTATTTGGGCATAAGCTTTCGTGAGTAAAAACCTCACTTCTTCGGATGCATAGAGTGAAAGTTACAGATGCAGGCATTATATACTGACACATGGAGAGCAGGGAGTTACTTCGCAAGTGACTTGCGAAGTAACTCTCTGCTCTCCATGTGTCAGTATATAATGCCTGCATCTGTA
>NW_020664368.1:11075218-11101842 GCF_002925995.2 Terrapene triunguis | reverse complement strand
CTGCTGTGGCAGGGGAGAGACACCCCTACTTCCCAGCCCCAGCTCGGGGGTTGCCGCAGCAGGGGAGAGAGGGCACATCCATTGCATTAGAAAGGTAAGACTACTGATATTAAAATGTGAGTTGTGTGCTTTTATTTGTAGAACAAAAAAACGTTAATTATTATACAGTTTTTTTATATAGCACTTTTATCCAAAGCGCTTTACAATAGTTAGCTAATGGTACAAACAACATTTGGAAAGATCATTAAGTGATCTGCCAAGACAACTCGTCCATGACATTTTTTTTTTTGAGAACCACTGCCTTAGAGGATGGTTGGATCTTCTATACTGGATGATTAGACTTCTTTCTTAGGCCCCAATTTTGAAAGTTACTTACGCACATGCCGAACTTTAAGCACATGCTTAAGTACCTTCCTGGAACAGGACACAACCCCAAAAGCTTATCACCTATGTTAAGGCAAGAAACAATATTTGTAACAACCAAGCAGAGAGAGGAGGCTAGAGAGATGATAAAGTTAACAGTGGCAGGAAGGTATGAATATATGGGCTGACTACATGTATAATTTTCAGGTTTGAGGGAATTTAGGGATTTTTAAGATATAAATAACAAGATGAAACATTTATTTATTGGCATGAGATGTGGAAAGCCCCTTTGATTGGGTATAGTGGAACTATTTGATGTAAGTTTTGGGACAGTATAATGGGTGAAAACTTTCTTAGATAAAGACATTGTATTCACAGCCAACTGCTGCAGTAAGGAATAATGGATATAACTCAGAAGTATGTACTTTGTCTATAAGAAATAGGCAAGGGTCCCCCTTTTTGCCCTTACTTTTTGCCTTAACCATAGAACCAAACGTTCAAAAAATTCAGCACAGTACTAGTGTTGAAGGCATAAAAATACTGGCCATCCAACACAGAATTGCATTATATACTGATGATGTAATTCTTTTCTTATCCTATTCCTAGGCATCTCTTGGGAAAGCAACCAATGAATTCAAAAGTTGTGAGGAAGTATCACTGTAAAATGTTAATCAAAGGAAAATCAAGACCCTAAACATCAAACTTACAACATCAGAAAGACAAGTGCTACCTATTAAATATGGGCTCATTTGAGCTAAAGATTCAATTAGATATTTCTGAGTCCAATCATCAGATAATATAGAACAGCTATATGATCTCATTTTCACTTCACTAATAGAAATTGATCTACAACATTTGAATGGCATTACTGTATAATGGACAGGTAACTTAGCAGCTATTAACATGAATACTCTTTCCACCTTTGCCTTTCTGTTCCAGACACTACCAATTATAATATCTGACAAAGTGCGCTAGGAAATGCAAGAAGATAGCCCATTTAAAAATATAGAGCGAGAGAAATGAGCGAGAGAGAGATTCAGCTATGGCCTAGGAATGCCCAGTGCAAACTGGGAGGTGGTGGGGTATAGAGATGGATTTAAGCCACTTGTCTGGTCCCACATTCCTGAGGCTGCTGTTTGCCAGGCTGGTACTAAAGAGTGAGTTCGAGCAGCTTTTAAGCTACTCTGGGATGATCATCACACAGACTGAGCAGTTTCCTTTCCCCATGAACTCCCATAAATGACAACATATAAGTACAATCTTCAGTAAAAGTTGTGGAATTTAGCAACATACACACATTAGGACTGTGTACCATGGAGATACAATAATAAGCTCACAAGAAATTAAGGTCACTTGTTTATATCAAGATTTGCCCTCTTACAGTACTGACAAATTAGACAGTATGGATGAAATCCTGACTCCACTGAGGTCAATGGCCATTGATTTTAATGGAGCCAAGGATTTCATCCTATGGCCCTAATTCACTATTGTGTTTCTCTAGTTGCATGCCATTTGTAACTTGTAGAAGAACTAGGCAATAAGGTTACAGTTTCACAAGTATGTAAAGAAGTGATAAACCAAGATACAAAGGAGAATGCAATGTTTGTTATAGTGATGAGAGAAAAAACATATCAATAGAGTATATATCCACTAAGGACTAGCATTTAGTATGGTCTTTAAGATATTATATCAATGTTACTTTACTCCAGCAAAGCCCTGAAAAAATTATGAAATGACCAGTCACCTGCAGGATTAGAAGTAGGAAAACAGGAAGCTTATTTTATATCTAGCGGGTGTTGGGATTTTGTGGTTCTCAAATGAGTCAGATGTCTCTTGGCTTTTTCTAGAATGTTCCTAGGGTGCTGAGCCACAGCATGCTTCTTTATGCATAAGTACCTTGTAAATCACATTTTATCCAAAATGAACACAAACATACCCTTCACGGGATAACCCAGAGGAACAAGACTGCTGGGGCAGGATCATGGATGTAATTAAATGAATGACTGGATATAGACTTCCCAGGGATTTGTTTTGGTCTATTAATTAATTATTTGACCTTGCAGGAAGTTAAATAATTAATAACACATTTACTAGAGTGTTGTATGTGCTTCATTTTAGCTAGGAAATAAAAAAAAAAGACATTTATTTCTGTTAGTTACTATAACAGACTTTGGGATATAGTGGTAATGAAGAAACTAACATAATGTAAAATTCAACAAGGGAGAGAAAAAAACCTCCAATATTTAAATATCTAACTTCTTTTTATTGAATGTTTATATGAGGTATCTTCACTACCTGTAAAACAAACACATCAGCAATATTTTTTTGAATATTGAAAAGGAAGTTTTCAGGACCCGCTTTGAAAGTGAGACATATAGTAGGTCTACATTATACATTTCTCCTTTGAAAAAGAAGACTGTATATAAATAAAAGACTGTAATAAATGGCAACAATTATTATTTGTATTGTGATAGTGTCTATGAGGTCTAGTCATGGACCAGGACCCTGTTGTGCTAGGTGCTGTACAAACACAGAGCAAAAAAAAAAACAGTGCCAGCCCCAAAGAGATTACAAAAGTAATAGCTGATAACATCAAGGAAACATAACATAGAGAAAAATAATTATGTCCTCTCTTGAAATGGAAAATTTTATATTGACTCATGTATTGTAGTATTTACTGTAAAAATCTATTTTATTTTAATTCTTTTTTTTAAATTAATGCATGTTTAAATGATTAGCCATTTGTATTACAGGCATATTGGGAAGGCAAAGTCCCTTACAGTAACTGTTTTCTCAATGAGTGATTAACAGGAAAATCTAATACAAATTTTAAAATAGCCACAGGAATAACCAGATATCTTCAATTCAAATAAAATCCTACAATGTCCTGTATTCTGTAATGTGAAACTGGAACATTTTGGCCTACTTTTTACAAAGCGAACTCTGATTTTGTACAGACAAAATCAGCATCTGCAGTTAGGCCAGTTGTGTATCCATTTTGCATGCACTGAGTTTATGTATACGAATGAGTCCACTGGCAATATTTGTTTGAGAAATGTAGAGGACTGTCTTAGGCCAGCATCAAATATTACCTTTTGTGATATGTGATTGTACCCACAAAATCACTGTCCCAGGTCAACACCAATCCCACCCAAATGTTTAAATGTTATTAATATAAATCTCCTTAAATTGTGGAAAGAAAGAAAGAAGTTTTCCAGATCATAAATCATTGAGCCAGGTGGTTAAAAAAAAGAATCAAAGAGAGTTTGGAGGGAGAGTTTGCTACTAAGTCTGAAATTGGCCCTATTAACTGCCCCCTCATCAACATTGCATGCAACATTAATATAGAATTCCACTATCAATACTTGTATTGTTTCTAAGGCGAGTAAAGAATTACGATCTGAAATTTTAAAAAATCAAAGTTTTATCATCTTGCTCTCATTCTATGTTTCACTAAAATCCCACCATAGGATGTAATATGCAAATATTGCGATGAGCTTTTCTGTTACAATTAGGTTTCCTATTTCTGCACAATCATTTCAAGATCAGAGTCAATTGAATCCTGTTTACCAGGTGGCAAACCCTCCTTTATTTCTTAAAGTCAGCGTACAAGGTCCTGTTAGCTTTAAGACTCTAATCATGCCATCCTTTCTTTTCTGTCATTGTTCCTGAAAGATATTGCCCTCAGGTAATACAACTATAATCCTAAAAAAAACAGTTACTTCTTCCATGAACCACTGGTTTCCCACAAAATGTACCTCTTGGACCCCAGACAGAGTCTCATTCCCTTCCCTTCCCAGTTCTTACTAAAGCTTCCCAGCACTTCACTTTTCCTCCTAACTTTTCGGAGGGAGACATTGTATATAACGATTTAACTATGCATACACTCATGTCCAACAGTGGCCAATGCCAGGTGCCTCAAAGGGAATGAACAGAACATGTCATCATCACATGATACATCCCCTGTCACCCATTCCCAGCTTCTGGCAAACAGATACTAGGGACACCATCCCTGCCCATCATGGTTAATAGCCCTTCATGCACCTATCCTTCATGAACTTATCTAGTTCTTTTTTAAACCCTGTTATAGTCTTGGACTTCACAACATCCTCTGGCAAAGAGTTCCACAGACTGACTGTATGTTGTGAGAAAAAATATTTCCTTTTGTTTGTTTTAAACCAGCTGCCTATTAATTTCATTTGGTGAGCCCTAGTTCTTCTATTATGAGAAGGAATAATTAACACTTCCTTATTTACTTTCTCCACACTAGTCATGATTTTATAGACCTCTATCATATCCCGCCTTAGTCATCTCTCTTTCAAGCTGAAAAGTCCCAGTCTTATTAATCACTTCTCATAAGGAAACTGTTCCATACCCCTAATAATTTTTGTTGCCCTTTTCTGAACCTTTTCCAATTCCAATATATCTTTTTTGAGTTCAAGATGTGGGCATACCAGGAATTTATATAGAGGCAATATAATAGTTTCTGTCTTATTATCTATCCCTTTCTTCATGATTCCCAGCATTCGGTTTGCTTTTTTGACTGCCGCTGCATATTGAGTGGATGTTTTTTAGAGACCTATCCACAATGACTCCAAGATCTCTTTCTTGAGTTGTAACAGCTAATTTAGACCCCATCATTTTATATGTATAGTTGGGATTATGTTTTCCAATGTGCATTACTTTGCATTGATCAACATTGAATTTTATCTGCCATTTTGTTGCCCAGTCACCCAGTTTTGAAAGATCCTCTTGTAGCTCTTCACAGTCTGCCTGGACTTAACTATCTTGAGTAGTTTTGTATCATCCGCAAATTTTACCACCTCATTGTTTACCCCTTTTTCCAGATCATTTATGAATATGTTGAATAGGACAGGTACAGACTCTTGGGGACAGCACTATTTACCTCTCTCCATTCTGAAAACTGACCATTTATTCCTACCCTTTGTTTCCTATCTTTTAACCAGTTACTAATCCACGAGAGAATCTTTCCTCTTATCCCATGACTGCTTATTTTGCTTCCATTGGATCCCCTTTGTCCATATGCTTGATGACCTCCTCAAAGAATTCTAATAGATTGGTGAGGCATGATTTCTCTTTACAAAAACCATGTTGACTCTTCCCCACCAAATTATGTTCATCTATGTGTCTGACGATTTTGTTCTTTACTATAATTTCAACCAGTTTGCCTGCTACTGAAGTCAGGCTTACTGGCTTGTAATTGCCGGGATCACCTGTAACGAAGTGGCCTTTGGCGGGACACTACTGAGAGTATCATTTCAGGACAAATTGCTTAGAGCAGGGCAGTCACAGGCCAAGGCTCAAGGTCCTTTACTTCTAAGGCATACCAAACCAGCCAAACAGAGAGGACTTTGGTTTCACCCCACTGGCTAACCAGAAATCATCAAGCAATTCCCTCAGACACTCCAGTTTCCAGTATCACCACCAGTGCCACTCATTATGGGGATGAATGGTTATGAAAACCAATACCCCAGTAAAAGAAAAAGGGTTCTCCCTATCCCAAAGGACCAAGCCCCAGACCCAGGTCAATATATGTCAGATATTACCCACAACTCACGTTGTTGCCAATCCTTTAGAATCTAAAATCTAAAAGTTTATTCATAAAAAGAAAGACATATAGATGAGAGCTAAAATTAGTTAAATGGAATTAATTACATATAGTAATGGCAAAGTTCTTGGTTCAAGCTTGTAGAAATGATGGAATAAACTGCAGGTTCAAATCAAATCTCTGGAGTACATCCACAGCTTGGATGGGTCATTCAGTTCTTTGTTCAGAGCTTCAGTTTGTAGCAAAGTTCCTTCAGAGGTAAGAAGCAGAATTGAAGACAAAATGGAGGGGATTCCAGAGCATGTGGAAGGACCCCTTTGTTCTTACTGTGGAAAATCACAGCAGCAAGATGGAGTTTGGAGTCACATGGGCAAGTCAGATGTCCATGCATGACTCAGTTCTTTACAGGTATTTACAGCCATTGCTCACATGCTACCTTGAACATTCCTAGGAAGACTCATCATATGTGGATTGGAGTGTCCCAAGGTTCATTGTCAGTTAAATGTTTGGAGTCTCCCAAGGTCCATTGTCAGTTAAGTGTTTCTTGATTGGGCATTTAATCTGAAGAGTCCCTTCTCAATAAGCCGGCCAAATGCTTCACTGGTGCTACTTAGAATTAAACACATTGAGATACAAGTACATAGCCAATATTCATAACTTCAAATACAAAAATGATGCACACATTGTGATAAACTCAGGACAGACAGCTGCAAGGGGGGGGGGTGGCGGGGAAGAGGGAGGGGGAGGGGAGGTAGAAAACAGTCCTAGAAGGTTAAAAGGCCCTCCTCCCTATCAAACTGAGGAGGGATAACTACAGGTCAATCAGGGTCAGCTGAGAAGGGGTTACCAGAGAATCAATTAGGATCAGATGAGAGGGAGTTACCTGAGGTCAATTAGGATCAGCTGATTCCAACTAAGTGTTGCCTGAGACCTTTTTAAACCCTCCCCTGTTGGGAGAAGATGGGGAGAGAGAGAAGGAGTCATGCTGCCAGTAGGTTAGGTTGGGAGCAGCGAGACAGCGAGCCTCACCAGGAGGGGAGGCTTCTTTCCCTCCCATAAGGGAGAAAAACAAGCCCAAAAGACTGGTGGAGAGAAGGAATGGACTTCCCCTGTGCAACCAAGAGGGACTGTTTTACCCAAGCCTGTCTCACCAAGGCTAAAAGCAGTGGAGGCTGGTGAGACCGAGAAGGTACCTTGCCACAACATACAGACAGCATAATTATAACCAGCAAATTACAACCTTTTCATAGACACCTTACTTAACCTCCTTTGTACAAGATTGGTTGCAACAATGATCTATGGTCACCGTTCATGTTGATAATGTCACATCACCTCTCGAGCCCTTTTTAAAAATTGGCGTCACATTAGCTATGCTCCATTCATTTTGTAGAGAAGCTGATTTAAATGATAGGTTACAAACTATGGTTAGTAGTTCTGCAATTTTAAATTTGAGTTTCTTCAGAACTCTTGGGTGAATGCCATCTGGTCCTCTTGACTTATTACTGTTTAGTTTACCAATTTGTTCCAAAACCTCCTCTAATCATACCTCAATCTGGGACCGTTCCTCAGATTTGTCACCTAAAAAGAATGGCTCAGGTTTGAGAATCTCCCTCACATCTTCAGCCATGAAGACCGATGCAAAGAATTAATTTAGTTTCTCCACAATGGCCTTATCATCCTTGAGTGCTCCTTTAGCATCTTGATCATCCAGTGGCCCCACTGTTTAGCAGGCTTCCTACTTCTGATGTACTTAAAATATTGGCTATTACTTTTTGAGTCCTTGGCTAGCTGTTTTTCAAAATCTTTTTTGACCTTCCTAATTATATTTTTGTTCACCCCTCCCCCCCCCAATGCTGACTGTGCATATGTGATCTTCTAGGACATAAGCCATTATGCACTCCAAACAGATGTTGAACAGTGTGGGCGAAAGAAGGCAGCCTTGCCAGATTCCAACAGTGGTGCATTGTGGGGGTGAACAATCTATTGATGGCCTGGCAGGCAGCAAAGATGAACTTGCCAACCTTGTGAAATGATTGGATGAAACCTCCGTAAAATATGGCATGGAAATCAGTGCAGAGAAAACCAAGCTGATGACAAACAAATGTGATGGGATCAGCTCACATATCACTGTCAGTGGACAAGAGCTGTAGACAGTGAAACAGTTCAAGTATTTGGGGGCAAGAACTGTGCAAGCCACAACAGCAGTGGCATAGCTAAAGCCAATTTGGAGGAATAAGAACATCTCCCTGGAATCCAAACTGAAACTGTTGCACGCATTGGTCATCTCCATTTTTCTGTATGCTTGCGAGACATGGACCCTTACGGGAGAACTTGAATGGAAAATGCAGGTAGTAGAGATGAGAGGCTTCTGTAAAATCCTGGGCATCTCCTACTTCGAACATGTCATTAATGAAGAGGTCCGCAATATCATCACCCAATGTGCTGGGTCATATGAAGACCTCCTGAAAACCATGAAGAAGCACAAGCTGAAGTGGTACGGCCATGTAACAAGATCATCTGGCCTATCCAAGATCATCCTCCAAGGGACAGTACAGGGGAAGAGAAGAAGAGGTAGATAGAAGAAGAAATGGCTTGACAACATAAAAGAGTTGACAGGAATGAACTTCACGGAGACTCAGGCACTGACCCACAATCATCAGGGGTGGAGACAATTGGTTGATTGCTCATCAATGATGGTGCCCCAGCGACGAATGCAGTTATGGGAGTGATGATGATGATGATGAATTATGTTTTTACAATTCACTTGCCAGAGTTTATGCTCCTTTCTATTTTCCTCACTAGTATTTAACTTCCACTTTTTAAAGGATGCCTTTTTTCCTCTCACTGCTTTTTTTACTTTGTTGTTTAGCCACGGTGGCACTTTTTTGGTTCTCTTACTATGTCTTTTCATTTGGGGCATACATTTAAGTTGAGCCTCTATTATGGTGTCTTTAAAAAGTTTCCATGCAGCTTGCAGGGATTTCACTTTTGGCGCTGTACCCTTTAATTTCTGTTTAACTAACCTCCTCATTTTTGTGTAGTTCACCTTTCTGAAATTAAATGCTACTGTGTTGGGCTGCTGTGATGTTTTCCCCACCACCGGGATGTTAAATTTAATTATACTATGGTCACTATTACCAAGCGGTCCAGCTATCTTCAACTCTTAGATCAGATCCTGTGCTCCACTTAGGACTAAATCAATAATTGTCTCTCCTCTTGTGGGTTCCAGGACAAGCTAATCCAAGAAGCTGTCATTTATGGTGTCAAGTAACTTTATGTCTGCATCCTGTCCTGAAGTGACATGTATCCAGGCAATATGGGGATCGTTGAAATCTCCCATTATTATTGAGTTTTTTATTTTTATGTCCTCTCTAATCTCCCTGAGCATTTCTCAGTCACTTTTACCATCCTGGCCAGGTGGTCAGTAATATATCCATACTGCTATATTCTTATCAGAGCATGGAATTATTATCCATAGAAATTCTATGGTACAGTTTGGGTCATTTAATATTTTTACTTCATTTGATTCTACACTTTCTTTCACATATAGTGCCACTCCCCCACCAGCACGACCTGTTCAGTCCTTCCGATATATTTTGGTACCTGGTATTATGGTGTCCCATTGATTATCCTCATTCCACCAAGTTTCTGTGATGCCCATTATATCAATATCCTCATTTAATAGAAGGCACTCTAGTTCACCCATTTTATTATTTAGACTTCTAGCATTTGTATATAAGCACTTTACAATCTTGTCACTTTTTAGCTGTCTGCCATTACATGATGTAATTGAATGGGACTCTTTCATTTGTTTCTCATCAGAAACAATTAAACCTTACCAGCAAAACAGGCACAGATTTTCAGTATTTGTCCCTTCCCTATTCAATTAAGTTTAAAACAATTAGCTCTAAATGGTTACTTTGAAGCAGTGATACTCAGACCTCAGTGGTTCAAGAGCCAAATTGGTGATGAACATTATCCAAAAGAGCCACAGTAGTGAAAATTCAGTTTCACTTACTATATATATATATAGAGAGAGAGAGAGAGGGGTTTCTATTGTTCTAATTTTTGTAACAATGAACAGTCACTTTTACATTACTGTTTAAACTAAATACTTTTTAAAAATATAAATGCCATTTGTTTTCAATTGCTGTGTTTTAAATTTCAGACTTCAAGGATGGTCTCAACTGAGACTCTGAAGCCCAAATTTTCAAAAGCAGCTTGAAAAAAGCATGCATTTTTAACCCCCAGTAATTTGTGCCCACAATTTTACAAGTGTGATCACTTGAATATCTAAGTGCCTGATTGTGATGGGTTGGACCCCCGCTTCTGGGATGACACCTGATGTACTGGGATTTCACTGAGCTTCCACTGCTCAATCAGCCTGGGTTCCCTCTCCCTGCTTTGATGAATTAGGCACTCTGGCCTCCTGCAGCACATAGACACAGGTAGGGCCACACCCCACTGCAGACACAGACTGAAGTCAGCTCTGTGTGAGAGGACTTCCCCAGCACACACGTGCAAAACCCTTTTTGGGAGATAAACCCAAAATAATACTGTCTTGTGCTATATAGAAAAATCTGCACAGCGCAAGTTCATAAAAATCCGCCCTCTTCGTCAATGTGAAGAGAGATATGCTCACTTATGCCGTCCCCATTAGAAATGCATAACCTGGGTTTTATTACAAACAAGAAATAAGTTTATTAACTACCAAAGATGGATTTTAAGTGAATATCAGAGATAACAGACAGAACAAAGCAGATTACTAAGCAAATGAAACCAAATTAGTTTCACTAACGAAATTGGTTACAAATAGTATTTCTCACCCTAGAGATTGTTGCAGGCTGATTACAGAAAGTCTTGAAAGGCAGCTGCACTGGTCTTCCTCTTGAGACCTCGGGTATTATTACTCACAAGCGAGACGCCCTTCCAGCTTGGGGTCAACCCTTCTCCCCCCAGTTCAGTTCTTCCTTCCTGGTGTTTTTCAGTGTCTCTGGTGACTTCGGTGATGTCACTTCCCTGCCTTATATAGCTCTTGTCTAAGGTGGGAACCCTTTGTCTTCTAGTGTAAAACCACTAGCATTCCAAAAGGGGAAGAAGGGTATCCAGTCCAGGTGACTCAACCATGTCTCTGCATGTCTGTGGTAGCCATTGCTTGTAAGCTGTCTCCAGAGTCCAGAGGAAGACTAAGCTCTTTCATAGTCCTTTGTCTCTGCTAATGGCCCATTAGCCCTGTTTGGCTTTTCCATTGTCGTACATGAAGCGCTGGTTGGGGGTGACACCCAAAGTAACACATTTGAAATACAGATACATACTTAATATTCCTAACTTCAGATACAGAAATAATACAGGAATACAAATTGGATAATCACATTCAGTAAATCATAACCTTTTTAATTATATTTCACATGAGCCATCTTGCATGTAGTATATCTCAGTTATATCATATTCATATCATAAGCATATTTTCATAAAGAATATGGAGTGAAACGTCACACTGATTACTCCAGTAAATCGGTCAGACAGACATCTGAATCCTACTTCCATATATACATAATTTTCATTTGCAATGTGACTACAAATTTCAGGTGCATTTATATAGTCAAGGTAAAGCCCATCTGCAAATTTTGCCCTTAGGAAAAATCGCTTGAGAGATGAAGCCCTAAATCTGAAAACAAACTGTTCCCACATTATTGCATGCACAATTACACAACCATCAGAGAAACAACATGACTGGAGGTGATAAAAATCTTTATAACAAAATGTATTTTTTTCAAAAATGGCCTTTTTAAAAAAAGAACCTTTTCCATGTAAAAGTATTAATTTTTATCAACATTTTAAATTGAAATATTATTCAATAAAATTCAAAAATACTATTGAAATAATTATAAGGATGGTTATCAAAGTTTTCAGTTTACTGAAACCTCCAATTTCAGTAAAAGAAAACTTTTAGAAATCATTACAATAACTAATTTGATAACATTTTTCATAAACATTTAATTAAAAAAAAGTGAAATATTTAGGAAACCCTAGAAATGGGTTTATATGGAAACCCGTGAAATGGTTTCAACTTCAATTTTTTTTCACGTTTGTTTTTGGGACCAACTCCTGTCATAGCTGCATGTACAATCAAACATGCAAATGTGTAGTGTGTGTGCCTGGACCTTTAAATCTTGAAACTTTAACAAGAATGAAAAATCTTACCATTTTTTACTTCATCTGGTTTGCTTAGTTCACTTCAAGAACTGTCAATTTGCAATAAAATACAGTTGTGGAGGAGCTGAATTGACTGACACCCAGTAATTTAAACATAAATACACACATTTTTCCATAATTAGAAGTAAAATAAATATTAGCTAAAGGTTTGTTCAGCACCTCTCCCATATAAGAAATAATGTGTCAAAATCCTAAAACATTATTCAAGGAAGACATACGCCTGTGTTTTTCTCTTGTCCTTGTAACTCAATAACTGGTTTGAAATTTTTCATAATCATTTAGAAAGCTCAATACATTAAACTCAGCTTTAAAGAAACATGTTTTAGTCAGAATTCCCCAAGGCAACACAGTAAAGCTAGATGTTTCATTCACAGCTGCTTTAATAACAAGATGAAAAACTACAGTTCACTGATTTAAAAAAAAATCTTAAAATGCATTATGCTGCCGTAGGGAAAAATAAGATCAGAGTTTTAAGTTCTTTTAGGCAATTTGAAAAGTCAGTGTCCCGCTAGTATAGCTTCCTCTATATTAAGATTATGTTTTGTTAGGTCTCATAAGACACAATGAAGACACAACTGGCAATGAGTCAGTTGCTAAAATAACAGTGTACAAGAAAGCAATTGTGATTGTGATGGGTTCGGTCACAGAGACCCCCTGGGACTGTCACCTGACATGATGGAATTACCTCTGAGCCTATTTTCCACTGCCAACTTGGGATTCCAGAACCCTGCCTTGTTGAGCCAGACACACTAGCCTGGTGCAACACAGACCCAGGTCTGGTCCATGCCCCCAAAGCTGCAGACTTGAACCAAAAACTGCTCAGCAAGTCACTTATCTCCAGCACCCAGACACCGAGTTCCCAATGGGATCCAAGCCCCAAATAAATCTGTCTTTCTCTGTATAAAGCTTATATAGGGTAAACTCTTAAATTGTCCACCCTCTATAGCACTGATAGAGAGATATGCACAGCTGTTTGTTCCCGCAGGTATTCATTACTTACTCTGGGTTAATTAATAAACAAAAGTGATTTTATTAAGTATAAAGAGAAGGATTTAAGTGGTTTCAAGTAATAACATACAGAACAAAGTAAGTTACCAAGCAAAATAAAACAAAACACGCAAGTCTAAGCCTAATACATTTAGAAACTGAATAGCGGTAAAACTCACCCTCAGAGATGTTCCAATAAGCTTCTTTCACAGACTAGACTCCTTCCTAGTCTGGGCCCAGTCACGTGTCACTGTAAGACCTCATTCTCCATTCTTTCAGGGTTGGCCTGCACATACCCAGGAAGGTTTGCGAGTAAACAGAGCCATTCACAACCAATTGTCCTAGTTAATGGGAGCCATCAAGATCGTAAGCCACCATTAATGGTCCACACTTTGCATAATTACAATAAGCCCTTAGAGTAATACTTCATATTTCTAGTTTTAGATACAAGAATTATACATTCATACAAATAGGATGAACACACTCAGTAGATTATAAGCTTTTTAATGATACCTTACAAGAGACCTTTTTCATGAAGCATATTCCAATTACATCACATTCACACTTAGAAACATATTTCCATAAAACATATGGAGTGAAACGTCACAGTGTTGATATATTTTCACAAAGTATTTCATAGATTTGGGGATAGATTCACCCATAAGCTTTGGCTGCTTTGTACCACTCCACTGAAGCAAAGCAGACATAAGTCTGGTTTAACTAGCCAGCTAAGCCTAGCTTATGGTTGCTTTGCATTGCTAGAGTATCTGAAGAGTACTAGCAAATGTGGCCCTTTTGAGTGTTGCTTTCTAACAACAGCATTACACTTTCACTTAGCAGAGTCAGAATATAAAAGGCTATTAGATAAGGTGTTTAAAACATCAATTTACTCAAGCAAGAACAAAGAATACAGCATATAAAATACAGAACTGAGGCACATTAGTTGGGTATGTTTTTACTATTGCTACTGTCCATTCAATTTTTTCTTCTGTAGACTGAGTGCATCAGCCTCTAATGGTCCTGTAAACCTCCCAGCTGCAGTGTAGGGGCAACGGTCCTGTAAACCTCTAGAATTTGAAAGAGGCAGTGGCCTTGTCTGACAGACTCCTGAATATATCAGAAGTGAGAATTAATCAAAGATGCCAGAAGGACACTGGGTTTATTCCATCCAAGAATAACATCAGGTCATAAGGGGTGGCTCAGAGAGGACCTGTTGTAGATTCTTCTAGGTAAGGCATGATTGTATAGTAACCAAAGAACCCTTGACTTAGTGGGGTCCTCCATACGTTCAGACAAACCTTTGGAGGTTCTTCCACCACAAAATTTGTGTGTTGGGTTGCTATATGTGGTGGCTGACTTACACTCTTACAAAACTCTAACAATGTTGTTTTTTCCCCTTTTCTCTTTTGCTTCCTATGCATATTTACATTCTGGTTTTTCTCTCAATTAATTTAAAGAACTTTTGTCACACATTTTCTGTCTCAAACACAAGGATTCAATAGTCTGCAGTTACTAGAAATCCATTGTGTAGGTTCCCATCTCAGATCTTCAATAAACACTGGCTCTAAAACTAACTTTGTATAGTAATACACACTCCATATGAACCCAAATCCACTTCTTAAAACTCCAGCCAATTTTCTTTCGACTAAAAATTGCTAATTTATTTCACTAATACTAGAGAGAACCAAAGATGCAAAAATTCAGATTCAGATATTTATATGTACTTCCCCAAGTTTCAGGGGGCTGAGATTAAATCCATTACAGAGATGTGCGTCAGTCACAAGGTTTTGACCTGGATCCAAATCTGAATTTCTTCAGAGTTCAAAGATATTCATATAAAAGGTTTTTGTCCAGGTGAATCTCTAATATATATGTTGGGTTTTTTTTAATTGAAATGTGGCTTTTTATAAGGTTATCTGTATTCACGGCTAATATACTTTCAGTGGTTTATACTGGGAAACTTATTAAATTGTGATCAAAAGTTCCAAAACTATCCTTAATAATCAGTTGGAGAGTCATGCTCCCCTCCGTGGTGTGGATATCTGAGAACTCGTTGTGTTCACGTTCCAGGGAGCCTTATTTAGTGCACTGCTCACACTATCCTGGTCAGCCATTCTCCACATAGTCATGGAGGGGAGCCAGATCTCTAAAACCTACGGTTTGGGAGTAGAAGAGAGGACTAAAAACAGCATCCTCCAGTGAAAAGGAAATGTTTTTCCCTTAAGTTTTGAGGAAGGCAGTCAAACTATAAATGTCCATGGACCCCTAGCAGTCAGCTCTGCTGCAGTCAAAATATGATGAAGCCCTGTCTGGGATGATTTAGTTGGGGATTGGTCCTGCTTTGAGCAGGGGTTGGACTAGATGACCTCTTGAAGTCCCTTCCAACCCTGATATTCTATGATTCTATGATAATATCTACTGAATAGGGCACCCAGTTATTTGAAAGGAGCTCTCACTGAACCCAATATCTACTTTTTTTGTTAGAAGGAATCATTAGTCACATTAAATGTGATCTGAGACTGAAATAAACTGTTGATATTTGAGATGCCTGCCCTGAGAATCAAAAATATTTTTGCTCACAACACGTGGATGAAATCATTTAAACTAACCGTTTACTCCTGTTCTCAGTTCTTGTGCCCCATGCTCTGCAGATATTCCCCCTTTGGGCTGTTCAAAGGAATGGCAGCTGGGGCCAGGACTAAGTCATGGCTGGCCCTGGGTTGCCATACAGGGAAGAGGGGAAGGGAATAAGAAGCTTCCCACATTGTGCAACCCTACATAAATATTCCCCAGAATTGTAGCCCCTGAGAGTGCAGGGGTGGCTCCCAACAGGAGCAGCTCATTGAAAAGAATGTGGTCAGAGAGGGGTGAGGAGTAAGCAGAATAGAGGGGGAGTGTGCAGAGCTGCTTAATCTCTGTTGCAAATTAATCCCTGGGTAACCAGGGAGCACTGAAGCAGAAAACCTCGGTGTTCTTTGTGGTTCTGCATCAGCCCCAACACAGGGTGTTAATGACATAGTCCAGAGTACAAGCAGCCAGATAATGGCTGTCTCCTATGGTACAGTGTGAGCAAAAGTGTTCCCTCCATCTTCTTTCTTACCACATTCATAAGCACTGCAACTATAAATGGGCCTCTCAGATTGTAATCTCTTCAAGTCAGGGCATTAGCTTTTTTATCTTGACACTAATGACCCTCTGAGCATCTGAAGAGTGAAAAACAGTCATGGGGTTTGTTGCAACAAAGTAAAATATTATGTAATCAGGCTCTAAAGCTGAAAACATTTGAATAAGAGTTGATATGTCCACTTATTATACTAATCACAATAGTTTCATTGGTATCTTGTGTTTTTCCAGTCTGTTTGTAGTATCCACCTATTGTCTCTTGTCTTATAATTATAGTGAAAGTTCTTACAGTACCTAGCACAATGGACACCTAATCCCGGATTGAGGTTTCTAAGTGCTTCCATACTATAAATAATTATCATCATCATTAACAATATAATGATAATGAAATGATCATAATAATGATAACCCGACAAAACCAGGAATGGATTTTTATCTAGACTTAGGTTCCCCAGTCGACCATCTGAAACACAAGTGAAATGCCGTTAAAAAACATTAGGTTGCAAAACATTTCTTTCTAATTCCATTTTCTTTTCACATATGGCAACATTTTAGAAGTTTCCATTGAGGTAATTAATCAGCTTTCTGCTACAAATGCATCTTGGAGAAAACTTCTTTTGTTCCCCATTTTGTAATGAGTGACTGCCAGAGCCTGAATAATTAAATTGCCAAATTTTAAGCTGAAGTGAAACAGGAGCTGTCAGTCAAGTTCAGACATTCTTGTCATTTATCTTGCTTACTGGTCTGTTTGTAAGCAGAACTGACATGTAAAAATAGTACCAGCAGTAAACCATTGGTGCTGAAGTGCCTGCTATTCCCCATGAGTGCCTTCATAACTCCAATTTTCTTTGTAGTGAAGTTGTAATGACAGCTGTCATCAATGGGCTTTCATGAAACATACACTGACCTTTAGATGCTATATATTACAATTACTGTTGTAAAGCCTGCAGGGCCTTGCACTGGGATTTCACACTTCAACATAGCTGCAAATTGTTAACCCTTGATGAATTCTTACAAGCACTGGTGAAACAGATCTTTGCTTTATGTTATTTCATTCAGGATACCCCTCTCCTGAACATGGGGATCCTCACAAGGGGATGCTTGTTTAGAAAGAGATGCAAAATATGGGCTCAGAGAGAACTATTCTGTGTACGCATTTTGAAGAGAATTTCTTCAGTTATCAAAATGATACAGAAAAAAATAAAAAAACAGGATATACCATCCATTCATCCAAAATGGTGCACAGATGAGACACACATAGTGGACAACTCCTAGAAGACTGGTATATCCCTCTCTGTCATAAACAGATAGTTAAGGGTTAATGCCTCTTTTACCTGTAAAGGGTTAAGAAGTTCACCTAGCCTAGCTGACACCTGACCAGAGGAACCAATGGGAGGACAAGAAGGTTCAAAGGGAAGGACACTCTCAGAGACTACATCTTCATAAATGTGAATGAAGACCTGGCAGGACAAATCAAAGTGACCTGAAAAGTGTCACAGAGGGAGCACCCATAGAGCCAAAGAGGGAAAGGGTGACAGAAGAAACCTGATACCAAAGGCTGCATCTCTGACACACTGACCTGTCAAAAAGATCAGGAAAAGAAATAATGACTCAGAAGTCTAACTTTAGACACATACTTTTGAAAATGTGGGTTTGGACCTGTTTTCTATGACTATTCTTTTCTGGTTGTTGAAGTCAATCAAAGAAAGCTATGTAAACTGTATGCTTTTCTTGGAGTTGCTGATAGCTTAATTATTCTCATTTGATGTCTACAGAAAAAGCCTAGAACAATCTAATATTTGAGGAACTCCACTATATAATGTAAATATTTCAACTATGCAATAGTTATGCACATGCACGCAGGTTTGCAGGATCAGGACCACAATGTGTAATGGAACACAGCAAGCAGTGACGGGTTCCTGGGGTGCAACCTGAACTGGGCGACCTCTGAGCCCTCTGTCCCACCAACCTGGGGTATCCCTCTCATGCTGTGATGGTGTTGGCAAGCTACAAACCTCTGGCAGTTACTGCACTTACACAGACCTCCAAAGGCAGGGACACACCCAACAGAGTTACAAGAATGCTTCTCCCAGCTACTCATAAACCAATTATAGAAAGGCCCCTCAGCTCCCCAGCCTTGAATACCAGGACTGTACTGTCTTGTCCTGGTCAGAAGCCTGACCAGTGTAAGTTCATTACTAGGGCCCTACCAAATTCATGGTCCTTTTTGATCAATTTCATGGCCAGATGGTTTTTAAATTGGTCAATTTCACATTTTCACATTTTGCGTCTGAAATTTCACAGTGTTGTAACTGAGGGGGCCCCAATTTAAAAAGTACCCAGAGGTGGGTCTGATCTCCCCCTGAGAGTGGTAGTGCAGGGGAAGGACAAGTCCTGTCCCTCCCCAGACTGGCCAGGACTCACAGCTAGAAGCCCCCAGCTGGGGCACGCCGAGTAGTATGAGGAAGATCAGATTTCACAGGGAAGGGCTTATTTCACAATCTGTGACATGTTTTTCAGGGCCATGAAATTGGTAGAGTCCTATTCATTACCCAGTCCACCCCTCCCTAGATGGGAAAGGGACGTACACTAGCCTTTGTAAACTGAGCTGGGATTTCCCAAGCACTTCCACCAAAACACACTGTTTTAGGTAAAAAATGAAACAGGTTTATTAAGTACAGAAAGATAGATTTTAAGTGGGGTTCTTGGGTGTTGCTTTGAGGTACAGAGTGTTACACAAGCATTTAGTCACACTGGGCACTACGTACACTTTAACTATAACATTATTTTCAATATTTATGACATTGTTTTATATTATCTTGCCATTTGATCAGTGACATTTGTTTGAACATTGTCAGAAATTGAAGAATCTTAAGAATCTGCTGCAGCATCAGCACTTTGTACCATTAACTATCCCAGCTAGATGAAAAGTGGAGAAAAAAACATCAAATACCTTGTTCAGTTTCCTGTAGACTGAAAAGTTTCAATAATTTTTTTTTCTTTTTCATTTTTCTAGAACATACTTTGTATCAGACTACATTCACCTTTACCAGTAACATAAGGCTAGTTTGTAATTTTTTAATATATATGATGCTTTGCTTTGGAGTTTCTCTGTAGGTGTCTGAGACATCCTCAGTAGAAGTGAAGGTTTATAACAGCATTATACAAAATAAACCTTAAATAAATAAATAAATTACTTATTTGCTCTAACATTGTCCCCATCCTCACCTATGGTTATGAACTTTGTGTAATGACCGAAAGGACGAGATCGCAGGTACAAATGGTGGACATGAGGTTTCTCCACAGGGTGGCTGGGCTTACTCTTTGAGATAGGGTGAGGAGCTTGGTTATGAGGAAGGGTGTTGGAGTACAGCCGTCACTCCTTCAGATTGAGAGGAGCCAGTTAAGGTGGTTTGGACAACTGATGAGGATGCCAGCTGGGAGGCTTCTTTTGGAACTATAACGGGCATGTTCCACTGGGTGGAGTCCCTGAACAGACCCAGGACACGCTGGAGGGATTATATCTCCAGTTGGCCTGGGAACACTGGGGAATCCCCCAGGAGGAGCTGGAACCTATTGCGGAAGAAAAGGAGGTTTGGGCCTCCCTACTCTCCATGCTGCTGCCACGATCCTCATCAGGAAAAGCAGCATAAAGGGAAAGGAATGAAGAAGAAGAAGAAGAAGAAGAAGAAGATGTTACCCATCTAATCAGGTAATTACTTAAGAAAAAATAGTTTTACAGGTTTTTTGGGGGGGAGGGAAAGAGGGATTACAATATTGGCAAGCAAATAAAAGCTTAATCATATTTTCAAAAGACAAGATGACAAACAATAAAGTGAAAACTTGAAAATTCAAAGAAAGACCTTTGGGTTTCAGCTATTGCAACTACTGCATTTGCAATGCAAACTGAGGTTTGATTTTTTAAAGCATTTTTTTCCAGAATATTGTTTCTTTCACAAGAAGCACATGGCATTGTTAGGAAATACAACGCCATGTGTCATCTTGCTACAAATGCTCTGTTTCTGGTTTGTATTCTATAGGGTAGGATGGGTAATCTTTTGCTTGAGGTAAAGGGTTGGGAGTCAGGAGAAATGAGTTTTATTCCCAGGGTTCCTTTATTAATTTCAACAAGTTACATTTTCAAAACTGATCATCAGTTTGAGGCACCTAGAGCCTAATTTCCACAGGTGAAGAACATCCACAATTTCTTCATGTGCATCCAGATATTGAAGCACTAAAATTTGTAAATTTTGAAAATATAGAACTTAGTCTCTTTCTACCTCAGTTTCTTCATTTGTTAAAATGGAGCTACTCTATCTCTGGGTAGTGGAGTAATGCAAAATTACATTTATTGTACAGCACTTTGAGATCCTTGGATATAAGGTGTTACAGACTTGTATAAATTATTATTTAGTGAATATTTTTTCCACATCCTTCTGATTCTGAGATTCTTTGGTTCAATAAGGTTCTAAGAGATGCTTTTATTATATGGTTTAACTTTAAATGAATGCTGGTAAACACAAGGACTGTGACTGTCTCTGGCCCCTCTATGAGGGGAACAAGGAGGAGGTCCCTTACACTGACATTTCTTGTGAATATTTGCAGGAATAGGACATAATTTTTTCCCCTTTATGAACCTTGCTCTTGCCTTAAGATACATGAATGGAGATGGTGAACACATTTTGTAAGTTTATTTTTTTTTTCAAAAGGTGAAGGTGAGAAATCACAGTAATTTATATCTGTTTATGGACCAGCTATATACATGAATTGAAATGTAGGCTATCTGTCTGCCAAAGTCCTGTGTTCCTAAGATGGAACTCTAAACAAGACCAGTAGGAGAGAGAACAAAGTTCACAACATAGGTCTACTTCAGAGAAGTGTTTCACCTTGTCTAATCCTACCTGTCACACTGGAGAAATCAAACCTCTTCAATCGATTCCCATACTGGACTTCCTTATCCACAACTTACTGAAGCATTCCTCACTCACGTGACCACACAAATGTCTCTATGTCAGGGGACAACAGTTACAGCTGGGTGCCAGATTAAGAATTTCCAGTGTAGAGCATGAGATTATCTCTGTAACCTAGGTGCTTGGCCCTGCGCTACAAAAGAAAGAGAAATCATTTTAAGGTGAAATCAGTAATGTGGTTTGTATAGTACTACATAATATAGTATCTATAGTCTTACATTGTAGAATGGCAATGCAGAGCAAGACTTTGCAGTCTTAATTTTCAGAAGTGCCTAAGTGAGTCTTATTTGGGTGGGAAATTTGAGAGATCTTAATGAGGCCTAATTTTCAGAAGCAGGATCCTCAGTGCCAATTCCGAAAATCAGGCCCCTTTAATGTCTGTCAGGTTGGACAGCCAAAAATTGTGACTCAATTCCCTAGTAAATTTTGAAAATTTAGGGCTGTATAAATAGCTAAGAAATATATGGAAATTTAATTAAAGCCAAGACAAACAAAAAAAGTTTTTGCGATTATGCAAAGTTACTTTGGATTAGTAGCCTATTCATAATCATACCCATTTTCTCTCTCTCTCTACCTCACTTGCCTAGTTAGAATGGGAGCTGCCAGGTTTCTGTTCAAGATAAAGAATGGTCATCTGATTTTTTTATTCAGACTGATGAGCCTAGGGAGACTCATTCCAAAAATGATGCAGCTGTTATTTTTAAGAGAATTTTATAAATTGGAATCATTTGGATGTGCCTGATTTGAAAACATCTATGTAATATTCAAAAGTAGTCCCTGCAGAATTTTGCATACCAAATGTTGCACATCTCTAATTTTGCATTCATTTCCCACTAACGTATTTAATCTGTGGTAATTAATTATCTACCTGTGAAAAATTACAACTGAATATTTACTCCAAAGTTTGGAAGATAAAATAACCATAGCTTACTTTGTGGAAAGAATACACAAAAAAGGCTATTTTCTCTTTGTTGTGTAGTTTGTTACACAAAACTCTCACTGACAGGTAAAAGAAAATAACTTTTTAGAGTTAGAAAAGAATTCAAGACTAGTCTCACCACATTTACTAGACAGAATTGCTGCAACATTAGTGGTTAGTGTACTGATGTAGCAGAGAGATCCCAAAGGAAAAGGCTTGAAGATTCAAGGACATACAGAATGTTTCTATATCCTAATAAGTACTAGATGCTATATTTTTTGAATTTATACATACATATAGCCGCATACATATATTATAAGAAAACAAATGATAAATTTAATTATTAGTTATATGTTTAACCCACAAGAAAGCCTTCAATAATATAGCAATTTTAAAATATTAAAAAGGGAGACATAATTAATATATTTTTCCGGGCAAACCTCAGTTATTCATAGATTAAAGATTCATAGATTCCAAGGCCAGAAGGGACCATTGTGATCATCTAGTCCAGGGGTCGGCAAACTCTGGCGTGCCGCTCGCCAGGGTAAGCACCCTGGCGGGCTGGGCCAGTTTATTTACCTGCTGCGTCTGCAGGTTCGGCCGATCGCGGCTCCCACTGGTTGCGGTTCACCACTCCAGGCCAATGGGGGTGGCAGGAAGCTGCGGCCAGCACATCCCTCGGCCTGCACCGCTTCCCGCAGCCCCCATTAACCTGGAGCGGTGAACCGCAGCCAGTGGGAGCCACGATCGGCCGAACCTGTGGACGCGGCAGGTAAACAAACTGGCCAGGAGCCATGTGCCAGAGGTTGACGACCCCTGACCTAGTCTGACCTCCTCTATAACACAGGCCATAGAACTTCCCCACAGTAATTCCTAAAGCATATCATTTAGAAGAACATCAGTCTTGTAGCCTATCGGGATAGGTATGTGCTAGGTAAGGCATAGGCATATGTTAAGGCAGTAAAGAAATGAGCCTACAGGCCTCATACCTGCACGGCAATAGCTTAGCTAAACAAGGCATAAGGCCCAAAAGCCCTAGGCCATGTCTACACTAGCACTTATGTCAGCAAAACTTTTGTCACTCAGAGATGTTTCCATATATTTCTTAACTATTTATGCAGCCCTAAAAACGTGCCCCTGAGGGACATAAGTTTTGCCAACATGAGAGCTTGTGTGCAGCGTTATGTCGGTGGGAGACGCTCTCCCACTGACATAGCTACTGCTACTTGTTGAGTTGGTTTTATTATGTTGATGGGAGAGCGCGCTTCTGTCTGCATAATGCAGCTACACAAGTGCTCTTAGAGCGGCGAAGTTGTATCAGTACAGCTGTGCCACTGTAAACTTGTAAGTGTAGACATGGACTTAGTGTACAAAGTTAACCAGGAGTAACCCCAGTCCATAAAAGAATGTTATAATGGCTAAACTGCTAACAGGTAACCACTCTATTCTAGTTTATACCAGCTTGAGATATTTTAAGTTAGGAACGTTCACAGATTTATAACCATAAGAGTACCATGATAACTAATTGATGTGTTTTCTGAGGTAAAAGGGCTAGTAACTTCTGGGAGAAGAGCACCCCAAGATTAGTAGAGTAAGGAAATACAAATAAGGAAAAAGGAAGAAACCTCTCCTGAATATGCATTAGGCATAGCATCAGCAGTGTAACACATTATAAAGGTTGTGTGCCAGCCTGTGTGTTTAGGAGGTGGAGAGATGTAGCTCTTGGGCGATGACAGAATGACAACCACTGGTGATGAGGAAGGTGATGGTGATGAGGAAGTAGATGATGTTGAGAAGGTAATGACTAACATTTCAAGTTGTTCTGCAGGGGATGGCATGAGTATATGGATGCGCAATTGCACATCCTTTATTATCTATCTATCTTGCTGGGTTGGAGTGTTCGTGACTGCTAACTGCATTCATAAAACTATTACAAATACAAAAGGTTTCTCCCAAGTGTGAGTGTTGCAACCATTCAGATCAGGGTTCCCAACTAACCAGTAATTCTAATAATACTGTGCTGATCTTGGACAAGAATTTATCAAACCTCAGAGTGTTAACTGGGAATTCTTAAGTAATTAATATAATTATGCACAGTCCATAGATCAGGCAACAATCTTGATTTAAAAATTGTCAGTGATTCACCACAATCCTAGTTAAATTGTTCCAATGGTTAATTACTCTGGCCATTAGAAATTTATAACTTATTTCCAGTTTGAATTTGTCTAGATTCAACTTCCAGCCATTAGATAGTGTTATATCTTTCTCTGACAGATTGAAATGCCCATTATTAAATATTTGTTCCCCATGTAGATACATATAGATTATAGTCTAGGGTTACCTAGGGAGGCGGTGGAATCTCCTTCCTTAGAGGTTTTTAAGGTCAGGCTTGACAAAGCCCTGGCTGGGATGATTTAGTTGGGGACTGATCCTGCTTTGAGCAGGGGGTTGGACTAGATGACCTCCTGAGGTCCCTTCCAACCCTGATATACTATGATTCTATGATAATCAAGTCACACATTAATCTTCTCCTTGTTAAACTAAATAGATAGACTCCTCGAGTCTGTCATTATAAGGCATGTTTTTTAATCATGTAATCATTATTGTGGCTCTTGTCTAAACCCTCTATAATTTATCAACACCCTTCTTGAATTGTGTGCACCTGAACTGGACACAGTATTCCAGTAGCTGTCACAGGAAATACAAAAGTAAAATAACTTCTTAACTCCTACATGAGATTCCCCTGTTACAGTCCTCCATCCTGTAAGTATGACCTATGTTCTTTGTTCATAGATGCATACATTTACATTTAGCCATATTAAAGTGCATATTGTTAGCTTGTTCCCAGTTTACCAAGCAATCCAGATCGCTCTGACTCAGTGATGTGTCCTCTTCATTGTTTACCACTCACATAATTTTTATGTCATCTTCAAACTTTATCGGTGATGATTTTATGTTTTCTTCCAGATCATTGATAAAAATGTTAAATAGTGTAGGGCCCAGAACCCCACAGGAAACATACCCACTTGATGATGATTCCTCATTTACAGTTACATTTTGAGACCTACTAGATAGCCAGTTTTTAATGCATTTAATGTGTGCCAGGTTAATTTTCTATTGGTCTAGCTTTGTAATCAAAATATCATGTGGTACCAAGTCAAAGGCCTTATTGAAGTCTAGCACAGGGATCGGCAACCTTTGGCACGCAGCCCACAGGTTCGGCCGATCACAGCTCTCACTGGCCGCAGTTCACCATTCCAGGCCAATGGGGGCTGCGGGAAGCGGCACGGGCGGAGGGATGTGCTGGCTGCCATTTCCCACAGCCCCCATTGGACTGGAACATCAAACTGCGGACAGTGGGAGCTGCGATCAGCTGAACCTGTGGATGATGCAGTTAAACAAACCATCCCATCCCGCCAGCGGATTTCCCTGACGGGCCATGTGCCAAAGGTTGCCAATCCCTGGTCTAGTATATTACGTAAACACTATTACTTTTATAAACCAACTTGTAAACTCATCAATAACAGGTATCAAGTTAGTCTGACAGGATCTATTTTCCATAAATCCCAGTTGATATGCATGACTTACATTGCTCTCCTTTAATTCTTTATTTATTGAGTCCTAAATCAGCCACCCCATTCTTTTACCTGGAATCAGGATCAGACTGACAGGCTTATAATGGGTCATCCCATTTAGCTTTTTAAAAAATTGGCACAACATTATCTTTCTGAAACTTCCCCAGAACTCTCTATCACTTTTGCAGCTCCTTTCTATTTAACAACACAAACTAAGCAATAAGCCAGCAAAGTGGAACTGCAAACTCCTCTGTGGCACTTGAGAGTGTCTGCCTTTAATCTGATCTGAAAGATGATGTCCTTGCAAAGTGTTTGTTGATAGTCACTTTTGAGGAGCAAAAGAAAGACAGAATAGCCAAGTATGATTGAGGACTGTCAAACAGAGGAACAAAGGGATTTCCTTCAGGTAAACCTGAAGCAACCAAGTCAAGTAAACATTAATTTAGCTACCAGAGAACTTGAAACTTGAGAGACAGGCTAAGAGAAGCATAACCCTTTTTGTATTGCTTGTTTGCTATAACTGTGGTTTGATCTCTAGTGGTTTGCCAAGTAGGTCAACAAAAGCATTTGCAGTAATTGGCAAGGAGTTTCTAGAACTCAGAGTCAGAAAATACAGTGTAACTCTTGAAGAGTAGTTGATCCTGAGGGGAAACATCTAGAGAGAATGTATTACAGTAATTTTGTACTGCTCAGTGAGCCAATGTTTAGATCAGTGGTTTGCTTTACTGTGGTTGTATTGCTTACTGAATTACCTTACTGCATTTTTACAATGAGTGACATTAGAAACTCTGCTGAGTTGGGGACATATAGAAAATAAATTACACTGCTCTACAGCAAAAATGCTTCTGAAATAAATGTAGTCAAACTTTACTAATTCTGGGTCACTGAGAACGAAAATGATG
>NW_020664368.1:11068775-11075208 GCF_002925995.2 Terrapene triunguis | reverse complement strand
AAAATACATAATAAATAGCACATTTTATCTCTGAAGCAGACGACTTCTCAAAAATTGTAGACCAGTGTTATCATAAGAATTATAGAATATAAAACACATTGTGCTTATGCTTCTAGGTACATAGAACATTTTGAGTCTCTCCCCACCTTTTATGTGCTTTGGGCCATTCTAATAATTTTACTAACTTTTTTCTAAAGCCATAATACAGTACAGATGTATTTGTAGTGTTATTATTATTATTGGCTATTTGTAAAATAGTGATCATAGTCAAGGCCCCATTGTGCGCTTTATCAACACAGAGTGTGAGATGTTCTCTGCCCCCCAGAATGTTTTCATTCTAAATTGACAATCCCCCCCGGAAGGTGGTGCCGCAGGCCCCCCGGGTCTTCCCTCCCTCTCCCCGCCCCGGCAGCAGCCAAACCGGCAGTGGGCCCCCCTGGGGCTTCCTCCCAGTGGAGGCCGGATTGGCAGCGGGCCCCCCAAGGCTTCCCTCCCTCCCAGTGGCAGTCGGAGCAGCAGAGGGCCCCCCAAGACATCCCCTAGGACTCCCCCCCCGGTGGCGGCAGGAGGGGCAACAGGCCCCCCGCAGCTGGTGCTGCGGGCCCCGGGACTCCCCCCCGCAACTTGTGCCATGGGCTTTCCCCTCCACGGTGCTCCCCCCTCACGGCGCCCCTCCCCCCTAAGAGTCAATCAGGAGTATTTATGGTATAAGTCATGGACAGGTCACAGGCCCATGATTTTTTGTTTCTTCCCCATGACCTGTCCATGACTTTTACTAAAAATACCCATGATTAAATCATATCCTTAATTATTATCAACCTCCACCCACCTCCTCAACAAGTGCTATAGCAAAACTGCAACACTGTTGCTGATCCAAGAGCTTCAACCTGCATATCCCATCCCAGAGAACTAGCTGCTTCCCCAGACAAAATGTGCAAAGAAACACCCATATCCTGCAAAAAGTAGAAACAAAACCCTCTTTCAAGAGGTTTGAATCTCCAATGTCCCTTCACAACTTAAGTTGCAGCCTGTTGTAAGACCATGCCATCTCAGCTATGAAATAACACATTTTAAGGGCAATTGAACAGCCTGAGAAATTCCCCAGTGGATAAACAGCACCAAATTATTTAGAACAGGTGTTTCTTATAATGATGCTACCCTGGGGAAATGCCATGCTCAATAGGCTTCAAAATCACATTGTCTTCTGTTTGCATGTAGATGTGAATGGGAAAGGGGTGAAGTGTCTGTATGTTTGAGCAGAGGGAAGTGTGTCATATGTGCGTATGTGCGTAGTGTGAAGTGTGTGTGTTTGTGCATAGGCTTGCAGAGTTTTGCTGGACAGCTCTTGTGGAAAAATCCTTTCCTTACATCATCGCTGCTCTTTATGTGGATTTTTTTCTGCATTACAATATACATAAAGTAAAATGTGTATGCTACAAAAATAATTTGGAGAGCATTTGACAGCTATGCAAAAGATGTGGTAAACGTAGCGATACTAAGGAGATGGGAGCAATTATCAAAAAAGCCTTGGTGGACAAATAGCTTCCTGGTTTTAAAGAGAGGCTATGAGGTGATACAAGAAAGGTGGTGAATTGTACTGATCACTTGCTGACAATCTACCTTGCAGACCATTGAAACAGTCATTGGGCATGTGTACACTGAATCTGGGGACTGAGTCTTCCAGTCCAGTTCCATAGACTTGTGGTAGAGGGGCCCATGCGAGTGCTCTAAAAATAGCTGTGTAGACAGTGCTTTGAAGTTGCAGTTGGGCTGGAGCCTAGGCTCTCAAACCCTCCTCCTCTGCCCCCATCCTCACACTTCAGAGCCCAAGCCACAATGTCTACACAGCTATTTTTAGAGTACTAGCACGAGCCCCTCTAGCATGAGTCTGTGGACTTGGGCTGGGGGTCTTGCTCCCTGATGCACTGTAGATATGTCCAAAGTGTGTCCAAACTTGCTGCTGTTGAAGTCAGTGAGAACGTTTTATTGCAGACCAGTCAAAAGAATGACTATTAAGAGTAACAGATTATTTTCACAGTATGAGTACAAGACATAGAATGTCTTTGAAAGAGAAAAAGACAGTTTCCACCAGTTCAAAAAAAAGTTCCTTCAAACTCTAAAGCCCCAAGATAATAAATTACAAGCCATAAACACCAACCAGTTAGAATGATCATCTAGCTATAGTTGTTGAAAAATTCAGGAATAAAACAAGTAGAATTTCTGAACATGGCTGTAGGCTGCTTCTTCATAGCAGTTAGACTGGTAATGGACAATTTATTGGACCAGCGCTGTAGGTGTTCCTCACTCTGCACTCCCATTAAGTGCTTGTTGCTAATCAACCACAAATTCATTTAAAAAATGTCCTGGACTATAAAATAAGGCAGTCCTAATCGCACTGATCATGCAGAAAAGAATGTTTCATTTGCTGACCATTTTAATCTTGTACACTATTCAAATAATCACTGAGGGTCCAATCCTTCTCCCTTTGATTTTCATGCCTCTCCACTTCTATCCTCTCCCCACTGTTCTTTTCTGGAAGCAGAAACACTGTCAGAGAGGCTAATCTTGAAGTTATTCCAACCCACATGGTCCCTGAAAGTGTATCTTGAGATAGCTCATTCTCATAAGTTTTTCAATCAGGTTCCCAGACCATAGTGGATTGGGTATGAATGTACTAAAATTCAAATTGTTTGATGTTTTCCAAACCTCAGAGTCTTCTGTGGTTTGCTCAGCAATATTACATCTGGGATTTTCAAAAGCACTCATGTTGATTGAACTCTGATCTCACTGAATTCAATGGAAGTTTTACCAATGACTTAACTATGGGCAAAGGTAGGCCAAAGCTGAGCTTTATTGAAAATCCCACCTATATCTTTTCCTCCATGCTTTCCAAGACTTTTGCTATTGTAACTTAAGACCACTAGATTGTTAAGACTCCCCAAAATACTCCTTGACTGAATAAAGAATAAGTAGAACATTTTTGCAAACATTTCTTTAATTTTTTGTTAATTTTTTTTCAGATAATGTTGACTAGTCTATAAACTGGTTGAAGACCACCATAAATAAATAAATAAATAAACAATGTGAAAATATTTTTTAAAGTTTTTACAAAAACTTTTTCTCACCATTTTGAAAATTTTTGACTAGCTGTATTTGCAAGCTATTTTTCTGATGGGTAAAAGGCTACCTATAAAGACAGAGGAAACAAACAAACTTTCATTTAGTCTGGCACCCATTTATTAATTGTGTGTAATGCAGGAGTTTAACACATAAGTGTTTTCAATATTCTGTATTGCATGCAGGATCCAAATATAACTAACTTTTACTGATGGAAACTAAATTTTAATCATTTTGTAATTTTCACGTCATATTTATTTGGATGTACTTGAATATTGTCAGTGGGTAGTTTACTTGTGTGGGCTCATCATTGCACAAGAAGAAGGATGGCTGCAGGGCCGGCTCCAGACACCAGCTCAGCAAGCAGGTGCTTGGGGCGGCCAAGGGGAAGGGGCGGCACGTCGGACTCTTCGGCGGCAATTCGGCGGAGGGTCCGTCGGTCCCTCTTGGAGGGAAGGACCTGCCGCCAAATTGCCGCCGAAGAAGAAAGCGGAGCGGTGGAGCTGCCGCCGATTGCGATCGCGGCTTGCTTTTTTTTTTCTTTTTTCTTTTTTCCGCCGCTTGGGGCGGCAAAAACCCTGGAGCCAGCCGTGGATGGCTGAATGTCTAAGTCACTGAACTGGGATTTAGGAGTACTCAATTCAATTCCTATCTCTTCTTCCACAGACTTCCCAAGCCATTTCACCTCTAGTACTCAGTTTTCTTCTCCGCAAAATAGACCATTGTCTCACAGGGGTGTTCTGAGGATAAACTCAATAATGTGGGGCAATAAAAGGGACGATGGGGGCTATAAGAGAAGATAGACTTGTATGTGTTCTTCTATTTTCTTTGCCTTCTATTTAGCCACTCTCCACTTCCTTTCAGTAATTTATCTTGAAATACAGGTATGGTATGACAAAATGTAGTTATTGGCTAATTTAAGCTACCATTACAATACCTATACTACTTGGCAACCTGTATATTGCACAATGTATTAGTTTGATTGTAAAAGAGAACATATATAAACATTTGGCTATATCTAGCATCAGTCATATGCTGAAATTGTCAGTATTGCTAGCTGATTTACCGTCCTGTGCCCCATCTTTTACAACTTCTGTTTGGAGGTGGATAATTCCACTGTCATTTTAGTAGCTCAGCAATAACTTGCATTCTGGTTTTTAGACACCAATGCACTGAAAATCATTCATCACTACCTATCATTTGTACTCATAGATTTCCCACTACTATAGTATCTGAATGCATCACAATCTTTATGTTTTTTTATCCTCACAACACTTCTGTGAGGTAGGGAAGTGCTATTATCCCCATTTAGCATGTCTATAGTAGAGAAGGAATTGAATGCAGGTCATTTATAACCAAGGCCATTTCTAGTCCAGGCTAGTGCATGAACCACTGGACTATCTTTCCCCTCCCTCTGGAGCATCCTCCCTCATTTATTTACAGAGGGATGAATGGAGAAAAACAACAGGGGAAAAGAGAAGGGGAGTGGTAAAACAGAGTTACATCCAACACAAGGACCCATAGGCCCAATGGTACCACAATATAAAGGATAGGTACTGAGCACTGTGTCTAGATCCAGAGTTCAGGAATCTTGGGCTGAGTTCCAGTCCAGTAGTGAGTCTTGGGTGCTTCTGGTCATCTTTGGTGCCAGTAAACCTTCCCCAACAAACCTCTCCGATGACCACTTCTGCCACTCTCTGCAAACCCACACAGAGCAACAACCTCCCCACTTAGCTAGCTACAGCCACCCTCCCTATTCCCAATGCAAACTCACAAGTGCCACTACTCATGGTCCCATACAGCTCTGGTCAACAGGGATACTGGGTCCAGCTGTGGTTTGTCCTTCTCAGGTGATTCCTCCCTGTCACAGTGCTTCTCATGGCTCCTGTCCTGGGGTGTCCCCAGTCGGCTGCCTGGTCCCTCCCAGGCTTTGTGCTCATTCTCGGCTGCTTCACTATGTGAGGGCCTGCTCGCTGTAGCCCTCTTGTCTGGAGCTACTGATGCACACACCCTGTCAGTCTCCCTCTCTCCATCCCCCTCTCAAACAACCAGCACTTCCTCTCCCTGGAACCATCAGCACTTCCTCTGCCTCAGGACAAGGTTTTAAAGGGGCCATGCTCTCTAAACCACAAGGCAGTTACATATTCCTCTCTAATATATTCTATCATGAGAGAGAGAGAGAGAGTATATTAAACAAAAAATACATCTATGAAAACATACAGAAACATTACTTTGCATTGGATAGCAAAAACTACCACTGGACAGGCAGCAGGACAATTAACGTGTGTCTTTCTCTTCTTAATTGTTGTAAAATGGCATTCATGGTAGTGTATCCTAGTTTGGTGACTTGTTGACTCTATGGTATCTAGAATGGAAATTATTGCTACCCTCCTAAAATGAGAGTGAAATTTTTCCACTCAAAATGGAAGTTGTAGAACATGGGACATCAGCTACTAAATCATCTAGCAACACTGAAAATTTCAGGCATATGATTGATGCCAGATTTCTGTTGAGGATCAAAATCCATCAACCAATGTAGCTATTGTCATCAATCACATCTCTGTAATGTTCTGTATTTCTACGACTGCCCAGTGTGCAACAGCCCCAGTGGCAACAGGAAGTAAAAAATAAGCAACAGGCTTGTGATTCCTTAAATGGTGATCCTGCAAACCTTTCTAGTATTACAACAACTGTGGAAAGCAAAGTGGGGAAGAATGAGAAGAAGTCAAACTATATGATTATGTTTTAATCACGGTTATTCCCAGGCCAGCATGGACACAGAAGGCAAGGAAGCATGCAAGGAGCCATCCCTGCTTTGTATACTTCCATAGTGGCCAGGCATAATATGGTCCTAATAATAAACCCTGAGCCCAAGGACTATGCAGTGCTAATACAGCTGTTGGGTGGGCAGGAAAGGACATAGCTATGCACAGATGAAAACAGATGCCACTCTCTGAAAGAATGATGCCTTTGCCGTTCTGCCTCTACACCCTAAGGCCCATTCTGACTTGTGCTGGGAACAAGCCTGCTACAGATTGGTTCTAGGATTGCAATGGTGGCTTAAAGCTACCTTTGTACCCCTTCTCCCAGGTCTTGTGCTGGCCCATAGAATACATTAACAGAAATTGGGAATGGTTCAGAAATTATTCACAAACAAGCAAACAAAAAAGCCTGATGTCAAGTACCAGAGGGGTAGCCGTGTTAGTCTGAATCTGTAAAAAGCAACAGAGGGTCCCGTGGCACCTTTAAGACTAACAGAAGTATTGGGAGCATAAGCTTTCGTGGGTAAGAACCTCACTTCTTCAGATGCAAGACT